>NC_069505.1:458786145-458884282 GCF_027579735.1 Bombina bombina | reverse complement strand
TGTCTGGTTTATAAGTGTTGGGGCTGTGCACACAGTTACTTACTGCTCTCTCATGCCTGGTTTACTGTACACACAGTTACTTACTGCTATCTCATGTAGTTTACTGTCTGGTTTATACGTGCTGGGGCTGTGCACACAGTTACTGCTCTCTCATGTAGTTTACTGTCTGGTTTATAAGTGCTGGGGCTGTGCACACAGTTACTTACTGCTCTCATGTAGTTTACTGTCTGGTTTATAAGTGCTGGGGCTGTGCACACAGTTACTTACTGCTCTCATGTAGTTTACTGTCTGGTTTATAAGTTCTGGGGCTGTGCACACAGTTACTTACTCCTCTCTCATGTAGTTTACTGTCTGGTTTATAAGTGCTGGGGCTGTGCACACAGTTTCTTACTGCTCTCTCATGTAGTTTACTGTCTGGTTTATAAGTGCTGGGGTGGTGCACACAGTTACTTACTACTCTCTCATGTACTTCACTGTCTGGTTTATAGGTGCTGGGGCTGTGCACACAGTTACTTACTGCTCTCTCATGTAGTTGACTGTCTGGTTTATAAGTGCTGGGGCTGTGCACACAGTTACTGCTCTCTCATGTAGTTTACTGTCTGGTTTATAAGTGCTGGGGCTGTGCACAGAGTTACTTACTGCTCTCATGTAGTTTACTGTCTGGTTTATAAGTGCTGGGGCTGTGCACACAGTTACTTACTGCTCTCATATAGTTTACTGTCTGGTTTATAAGTGCTGGGGCTGTGCACACAGTTACTTACTGCTCTCTCATGTAGTTTACTGTCTGGTTTATAAGTGTTGGGGCTGTGCACACAGTTATTTACTGCTCTCTCATGTCTGGTTTACTGTACACACAGTTACTTACTGCTCTCTCATGTAGTTTACTGTCTGGTTTATAAGTGCTGGGGCTGTGCACACAGTTACTTACTGCTCTCATGTAGTTTACTGTCTGGTTTATAAGTGCTGGGGCTGTGCACACAGTTACTTACTGCTTTCATGTAGATTACTGTCTGGTTTATAAGTGCTGGGGCTGTGCACACAGTTACTTACTGCTCTCATGTAGTTTACTGTCTGGTTTATAAGTGCTGGGGCTGTGCACACAGTTACTGCTCTCATGTAGTTTACTGTCTGGTTTATAAGTGCTGGGGCTGTGCACACAGTTACTTACTGCTTTCATGTAGATTACTGTCTGGTTTATAAGTGCTGGGGCTGTGCACACAGTTACTTACTGCTCTCATGTAGTTTACTGTCTGGTTTATAAGTGCTAGGGCTGTGCACACAGTTACTGCTCTCATGTAGTTTACTGTCTGGTTTATAAGTGCTGGGGCTGTGCACACAGTTACTTTCTGCTCTCTCATGTAGTTTACTGTCTGGTTTATAAGTGCTGGGGCTGTGCACACAGTTACTTTCTGCTCTCTCATGTAGTTTACTGTCTGGTTTATAAGTGCTGGGGCTGTGCTCACAGTTACTTACTCCTCTCTCATGTAGTTTACTGTCTGGTTTATAAGTGCTGGGGCTGTGCACACAGTTTCTTACTGCTCTCTCATGTAGTTTACTGTCTGGTTTATAAGTGCTGGGGTGGTGCACACAGTTACTTACTGCTCTTTCGTGTAGTTTACTGGTTTAAAAGTGCAGATAACAAAATGAGTTTAACCCTTGTTTCTCCTGTTAAGTGTAGTCAGTCCACGGGTCATCCATTACTTATGGGATTATAACTCCTCCCTAACAGGAAGTGCAAGAGGATCACCCAAGCAGAGCTGCTATATAGCTCCTCCCCTCTACGTCATACCCAGTCATTCTCTTGCACCTAACTAATCGATAGGATGTGTGAGAGGACAGTGGTTATTAAAACTTAGTTTTTATTTCTTCAATCAAAAGTTTGTTATTTTAAACGGCACCGGAGTGTGTTGTTTTTTCTCAGGCAGCATTAGAAGAAGAATCTACCTGAGTTTGTGTATGATCTTAGCGGACGTAACTAAGATCCATTTGCTGTTCTCGGCCTTCTGAGGAGCGGGGTAACTTCAGAACACGGGACAGCGGGCAGGGTTCACCTGCAAAGAGGTATGTTGCAGTATATTATTTTCTAAGGAATGGAATTGACTGAGAAAATACTGCTAATACCGTTAAAATGTAAGTACAGCCTTAAATGCAGTAGTAGCAACTGGTATCAGGCTGTTATGTATGTATGTTGGCACTAAAGTATTTCTGGGGAATGGCATTTCTCTAAGAAAATACTGTATACATATAACTTATAGCCTTTCTGCAGTAAAAGCGACTAGCAACAGGCTTTTTTATAACTTTCATGTATTTATATTTAAAATGTTTACTGGCATGTTAATCGTTTTAGCTTTGAGGTACTTGGTGAAAAATTTTATGGGCATTAATTTCCACTTGGTTGTCGTTTATTTTTAAATAAAATCAGTTTATTGAGCTTCTCCACTGTTGTATTAGGAGTGGGAGGGGCCTATTTTGGCGCTTTTCTACGCAGTAGAAATTCAGTCACAAGTCTTCCTTATTCTCCCTGCATGATCCAGGACGTCTCTACAGAGCTCAGGGGTCTCCAAAACTAGTTTTGAGGGAGGTAATCACTCACAGCAGACCTGTGAGACTGTGTTTTGACTGTGATAAAAACGTTTATATTTTATTGTTATCCGTTTTTTCCGGTATTAAGGGGTTAATCATCCATTTGCTAGTGGGTGCATTCCTTTGCTAAATCAATACATTTACTGTAAAAAATTGGTTTCTATAACTAATCCGGTTCATTGTTATTTCAACTGTGACAGTTTTGTGTGCTTCTTAAAGGCACAGTAACGTTTTTTATATTATTTGAAAATTGTTTGAAAAGTATTTTCCAAGCTTGCTAGTCTAATTGCTAGTTTGTTTAAACATGTCTGACACAGAGGAATCTCTTTGTGCAATATGTTCTAAGACCAATGTGGAGCCCAATAGAAATTTGTGTACTAATTGCATTGATGCTACTTTAAATAAAAGCCAATCTGTACATGTCAAGAAAATTTCACCAGACATCGAGGGGAAAGTTATGCCGACTAACTCTCCTCACGTGTCAGTACCTGCATCTCCCGCTCGGGAGGTGCGTGATATTGTGGCGCCAAGTACATCAGGGCGGCCATTACAAATCACTTTACAAGACATGGCTAATGTTATGACTGAAGTTTTATCTAAATTGCCAGAACTTAGAGGTAAACGCGACCACTCTGGGGTGAGAACAGAGTACGCTGATAATGTTAGAGCCATGTCTGATACTGCGTCACAAGTGGCAGAGCATGAAGACGGAGAGCTTCATTCTGTAGGTGACGGATCTGATCCAAATAGACTGGATTCAGACATTTTAAATTTAAGCTTGAGAACCTCCGTGTACTATTAGGGGAGGTATTAGCGGCTCTGAATGATTGTAACACGGTTGCAATCCCAGAGAAATTATGTAGGCTGGATAGATACTATGCGGTACCGGCGTGTACTGACATCTTTCCTATACCTAAGAGGCTTACAGAGATTATTACCAAGGAGTGGGATAGGCCCGGTGTACCCTTTTCCCCCCCTCCTATATTTAGAAAAATGTTTCCAATAGACGCCACCACACGGGACTTATGGCAGACGGTCCCTAAGGTGGAGGGAGCAGTTTCTACTCTGGCTAAGCGTACCACTATCCCGGTGGAGGATAGCTGTGCCTTTTCAGATCCAATGGATAAAAAGTTAGAGGGTTACCTTAAGAAAATGTTTACTCAACAAGGTTTTATATTACAACCACTCGCATGCATTGCGCCTGTCACGGCTGCGGCGGCATTCTGGTTTGAGTCTCTGGAAGAGACCCTTGAAACAGCTCCATTGGATGAGATTACAAACAAGCTTAAAGCCCTTAAGCTAGCTAATTCATTTATTTCTGATGCCGTAGTACATCTAACTAAGCTTACGGCTAAGAATTCCGGATTCGCCATTCAGGCGCGCAGAGCGCTGTGGCTAAAATCCTGGTCAGCCGATGTGACTTCTAAATCTAAATTGCTTAACATACCTTTCAAAGGGCAGACATTATTCGGGCCCGGTTTGAAAGAAATTATCGCTGACATTACTGGAGGTAAGGGCCATGCCCTGCCTCAAGACAGAGCCAAACCAAGGGCTAGACAGTCTAATTTTCGTGCCTTTCGTAACTTCAAGGCAGGAGCAGCATCAACTTCCTCCGCTCCAAAACAGGAAGGATCTGTTGCTAGATTCAGACAGGGCTGGAAACCTAACCAGACCTGGAACAAGGGCAAGCAGGCCAGAAAGCCTGCTGCTGCCCCTAAGACAGCATGAAGTGAGGGCCCCCAATCCGGAAACGGATCTAGTAGGGGGCAGACTTTCTCTCTTCGCCCAGGCTTGGGCAAGAGATGTCCAGGATCCCTGGGCGTTAGGGATCATATCTCAGGGATATCTTCTGGACTTCAAAGCTTCTCCTCCAAAAGGGAGATTTCATCTTTCAAGGTTGTCAACAAACCAGATAAAGAAAGAGGCGTTTCTACGCTGTGTACAAGATCTTTTACTAATGGGAGTGATCCACCCGGTTCCGCGGTCGGAGCACGGACAAGGGTTTTACTCAAATCTGTTTGTGGTTCCCAAGAAGGAAGGAACCTTCAGACCAATCTTGGATTTAAAGATCCTAAACAAATTCCTAAGTGTTCCATCGTTCAAAATGGAAACTATTCGGACAATCTTACCCATGATCCAAAGGGGTCAGTACATGACCACAGTGGATTTAAAGGATGCCTACCTGCACATACCGATTCACAAAGATCATTACCGGTACCTAAGATTTGCCTTCCTAGACAGGCATTACCAGTTTGTAGCTCTTCCCTTCGGGTTGGCTACTGCTCCAAGAATCTTTACAAAGGTTCTGGGTTCTCTTCTGGCGGTACTAAGACCGCGAGGAATATCGGTAGCTCCGTACCTAGACGACATTCTGATACAAGCGTCAAGTCTCCAAACTGCCAAGTCTCATACAGAGTTTGTACTGGCATTTCTAAGGTCACATGGGTGGAAAGTGAACGAAGGAAAGAGTTCTCTATTGCCACTCACAAGAGTTCCCTTCTTAGGGACTCTTATAGATTCTGTAGAAATGAAAATTTACCTGACAGAAGACAGGTTAACAAAACTTCTAAATGCTTGCCGTGTCCTTCATTCCATTCCACACCCGTCAGTGGCTCAATGCATGGAGGTAATAGGCTTAATGGTAGCGGCAATGGACATAGTACCCTTTGCACGCCTGCATCTCAGACCACTGCAATTGTGCATGCTAAGTCAGTGGAATGGGGATTACTCAGATTTGTCCCCTATGCTGAATTTGGATCAGGAGACAAGAAATTCTCTTCTATGGTGGCTTTCTCGGCCACATCTGTCCAAGGGGATGCCCTTCAGCAGGCCAGATTGGACGATTGTAACAACAGACGCCAGCCTGATAGGTTGGGGCGCTGTCTGGAACTCCCTGAAGACTCAGGGATCTTGGTCTCAGGAGGAGAGTCTCCTTCCCATAAACATTCTGGAATTAAGAGCAGTTTTCAATGCTCTTCTGGCTTGGCCTCAGTTAGCAACTCTGAGGTTCATCAGGTTTCAGTCGGACAACATCACGACTGTGGCTTACATCAACCATCAGGGAGGGACAAGGAGTTCCCTAGCGATGATGGAAGTCTCAAAGATAATTCACTGGGCAGAGTCTCACTCTTGCCACCTATCAGCGATCCACATCCCAGGCGTGGAGAACTGGGAAGCGGATTTTCTAAGTCGTCAGACTTTTCATCCGGGGGAGTGGGAACTTCATCCGGAGGTTTTTGCCCAAATACTTCGGCGTTGGGGCAAACCAGATCTGGATCTCATGGCGTCTCGCCAGAACGCCAAACTTCCTTGCTACGGATCCAGGTCCAGAGACCCGGGAGCGGTTCTGATAGATGCTCTGACAGCACCTTGGGCCTTCAACATGGCTTATGTGTTTCCACCTTTCCCGTTGCTTCCTCGATTGATTGCCAGGATCAAACAGGAGAGAGCATCAGTGATTCTAATAGCGCCTGCGTGGCCACGCAGGACCTGGTATGCAGACCTAGTGGACATGTCGTCCTGTCCACCATGGTCTCTACCTCTGAGACAGGACCTTCTGGTGCAGGGTCCTTTCAAACATCCAAATCTAATTTCTCTGAAGCTGACTGCTTGGAGATTGAACGCTTGATTCTATCAAAGCGTGGATTCTCGGAATCAGTGATTGATACTTTAATACAGGCTAGGAAGCCTGTCACCAGGAAAATTTACCATAAAATATGGCGCAAATACTTGCATTGGTGCGAATCCAAGAGTTACTCATGGAGTAAGGTTAGGATTCCTAGGATATTGTCTTTTCTACAAGAAGGTTTAGAAAAGGGTTTATCCGCTAGTTCGTTAAAGGGACAGATCTCAGCTTTGTCCATCCTTTTACACAAACGTCTGTCAGAAGTTCCAGACGTTCAGGCTTTGGCCAGGATTAAGCCTGTGTTTAAAACTGTTGCTCCACCATGGAGCTTAAACTTAGTTCTTAACGTTTTACAGGGTGTTCCGTTTGAACCCCTTCATTCCATTGATATCAAGCTGTTATCTTGGAAAGTTCTGTTTTTAATGGCTATTTCCTCGGCTCGAAGAGTCTCTGAGTTATCGGCCTTACATTGTGATTCCCTTTATCTGATTTTCCATTCAGACAAGGTAGTTCTGCGTACTAAACCTGGGTTCTTACCTAAGGTAGTTACCAACAGGAATATCAATCAAGAGATTGTTGTTCCATCATTGTGTCCTAACCCTTCTTCAAAGAAGGAACAACTTCTGCACAATCTGGACGTTGTCCGTGCCCTGAAATTTTATTTACAGGCAACTAAAGATTTTCGACAAACTTCTTCCCTGTTTGTCGTGTATTCTGGACAGAGGAGAGGTCAAAAGGCTTCGGCCACCTCTCTCTCTTTTTGGCTTCGTAGCATAATACGTTTAGCCTATGAGACTGCTGGACAGCAGCCTCCTGAAAGAATTACAGCTCATTCTACTAGAGCTGTGGCTTCCACTTGGGCCTTTAAGAATGAGGCCTCTGTTGAACAGATTTGCAAGGCTGCAACTTGGTCTTCACTTCACACTTTTTCCAAATTTTACAAATTTGACACTTTTGCTTCTTCGGAGGCTGTTTTTGGGAGAAAGGTTCTTCAGGCAGTGGTTCCTTCCGTGTAAAGAGCCTGCCTGTCCCTCCCGTCATCCGTGTACTTTTAGCTTTGGTATTGGTATCCCATAAGTAATGGATGACCCGTGGACTGACTACACTTAACAGGAGAAAACATAATTTATGCTTACCTGATAAATTCCTTTCTCCTGTAGTGTAGTCAGTCCACGGCCCGCCCTGTTTTTTATGGCAGGTCTAAATTTTGAATTATACTCCAGTCACCACTGCACCCTATAGTTTCTCCTTTCTCGTTTGGTTTTCGGTCGAATGACTGGGTATGACGTAGAGGGGAGGAGCTATATAGCAGCTCTGCTTGGGTGATCCTCTTGCACTTCCTGTTAGGGAGGAGTTATAATCCCATAAGTAATGGATGACCCGTGGACTGACTACACTACAGGAGAAAGGAATTTATCAGGTAAGCATAAATTATGTTTTTTTTATACTGAATTATAGAGGATCACGGCCCAGAATATAGGCCTTAAAGGGACAGTAAACAGTGTAATAAAAACAGTTTATGTGTTATAAAAAATCTTTGCAGTACACTTTCACTGCCATTAGAAATAAAAAATGAGAGTCCACTAATCTATTCATAAATTATGGGGAATACTTCATCTGGCCACCAGGAGGAAACAAAGACACACCAAATGAAGCATAAAATATCCCTCCCACATCCCCAACCCTCCCAGTATTTCTTTGCCTTATTTCATGGAGAGGTGCTTTGCTGAAGATTCAGTTTGTTATTGTCCTCAATGCATTGTTTCCTGCAAAAGAGGGCAGGGGAGTTGGTAAAGACCATGTAATTCTTTCAGTAGAGTTTTGGGGTATGTTAGCTTCTGGTGGTCGCAGGGAAGTTTCCAGACTTCCTTTAGGGTTATGCTACTATCCTCGCTTTCCTAGGCAAACAGTGTTAGTTACACAAGAAGCTGTGTAAGTCCTGTTTTACCTTTCACTGACTAATGGCTTGTTGACTGAGGAGATAAGGGAGTATTTAGATTGCATGATCTGGAGGATATATAGCCAAGGACCTTCTATAGCCAAGGACCTTCTCAGTTAATTGGTGAGCATTCAGATAGCATAAAATCTAGGCTATATAAGGGTCACAGATATCTAGGATCCTCCCAGAGAATGGGGCCTCAAAGCTGCATGGGGCAACCTTTAAAAGAAGGGGACCATCTGATAGGTCGCACCTTCATAGAGGCTCATTTATCATACCCAAAAGCGGCACCGGGTCCTCCAACAATCGGATAAGGTGCACGCCGCTGATATGACGTGTAGCAGTTCTTTTACAGTAGGGGCTAGATGGTCTCTTGCCTCCAAGGCATGCTTTATTAATTTTAGCTCCTAGTAGCATCTATGGCTACACGCTTTAATCGCGTTGCACAGCATCATTTCTTGCATAACTTGTGGTGGTGGGCAGATACATATACTCTCGCAGCAGGCAGTTTTGACGTCTTCCCCGCCTTCTGCTCTTCTAACAAGTGTGCAGCACACAGGATAGTTCCTGAGCGGTGAGATACCTCTTACAGAGCATTGTTAGTGGGCTCGGCATTGTTAGTGGGCTCAGCTAGGTTGTCATATCTACAGGGTTAGCACTCATTTTATTGGGGTGCACACAGCGCTATTTACACCTTACATTCCACAGTAAAAGATGGATGACTCCTCAAAAGAACCTAGTCAGAAGAAAGATTGCCCCATCCCCCAATTTGATTACAATAAATGTATGCTATAAAAGAATCAGACTGTGTGTCCTCCTGCTGAATTATGCAGCTCATGTCTTACATCTGTGCTACTGTCTCATTCAGGGGGGCCTGTTATACAGACATCAGCAGTATCGCAGCAGTCTCTTTCTCCCCCTTGATGTTCTGTGGACTTGCAGACCTCAGTATGCCCAGATATGCTAGTATTACAACCGCAAACGGTGGCCCCTAGTCTGGCACATTCTGTTCTCTGTAACCCTGAGTCTCAAACTCAATCCCTTTTTCCTTGTGATTTTGCAGCCCAGTTACAATCTGCAGTTTTGGCTGCCCTACGTGCTATGCCAGTTTCAGGTAAAAGGAAGAGTATGTAATGCTCGTGGGATATTTCCCTATCAGACCAAACTTGGCCAGTAGTCTTATTATCCCGGTGTCAAGTGGAAGGATAAGGAAATATCCCAGAACAAGAGAACAGATAATTAAATGAGTTAAGTGGTACTCACAGCAGAGGGGGAAATCCTTCACGGCACCAGAGGGGTTAACAGGAGAGTAGTCAGGCAAGCAAAGTTCGGCAACAACAAGGCAATCCTTCACAACACCAGAGGGGTTAATTGGAGAGTAGTCAGACAAGCAGAGTTCGGCAACAACAAAGCAATCCAGAGTACCAGCAGTTAAGGAGTTAAACAGAAGAATGGTCAAAGAAAAGCAGGGTTCAGCAACAGTAAGGCAATCAGCAGTTCAGGGGTGAATCAGAAAGTGGTCACAGACAGGCAGAGTTCAGCATCAATAAGGCAATCAGCAGTTCAGGGGTTAATCAGAGAGTGGTCACAGACAGGCATAGTTCAGCATTAATAAGGCAATCAGCAGTTCAAGAACAAAAACACGTAGCACCAAGGGAGCACAAGACAACCTATACTTACATAGGTGCAGATCCGTGCAAAAAGAGGTCCCACAGATGATCCGGCCGGCATCCGAATGAAAGTGGCGTGCAGCGATGACATCATCGCTGCACGCCCACAGGAACCGCCGCGTCCATAGTAACGACCATGGCAACAGGAACGGTGACACAAGAGCCAGCAGGGGCGGCGTGACATAGCCCCCCACTCAAGGGTTCCCTCTGGGAACCAGAATCGGTTTCAAAGAGTGAACAACATGGAACTTGGAGACCAAAGATATAGCGTGCACTTCATGGGCAGGAACGCTCCGCCACAGATTAACCCTTCCAGTGCACGAGGTATTGGAATTGCCTGCGTTTGATTCTGGAGTCCAGGATTCTAGCAACCTCGTACTCTGGTTCACCATGAATCAGGAGAGGAGGAGGAGGACATCTGAGTCGAGTATATCTATTCGTGATGTAAGGTTTGAGCAGGGAGATGTGAAAGACCAGATGAATGTGCAAGACCTTAGGCAAGGCCACTCTATAGGCAACAGGAGAAAGTATTTGGGGACTTTATAAGGGCCAATAAACCGAGGCCCTAATTTGTGAGAAGGTTTACGTAAGCGAATATGTCGGGTAGAGACCCAGACACGATCACCTGCAGAAAAGACACGAATACTAGCTTGATGATGGTCAGCAAACCACTTGTATCTGGAGACGGTTGAGTGTAACTAAGAGCATATTCGCAACGTTCTGTAGCAGGGACTCCTGTGGTCTGAGCGGAAAGAGGAAAAACACGAGGTTGATAACCAGCTGCGGGCTGGAAAGGAGAGCATCGTAGAGAAGAATGCCAATGACTGTTCTTTTCCAGTTCAGCTAGGGGCAACAATTCAGACCATTTGGTATGCTGAGAATTGACATATGCTCTGAGATAGGCTTCAAGATCCTGACTTGTTGTCTCAGTCTGCCTGTTTAGTTTGGGAATGATAGCCAGAGGACAAAGAAACAGTGGTCCCATGCAGTATGCAAAAGCTTCTCCAAAAAGTAGAAACAAATTGAGGTCCTCTGTCAGAGACTATGTTTACGGGTATACCATGGAGTCGTACCACGTGTAACAGAAAGAAACTCGACAATTCTTGGGCTGTAGGTAGCTTATGTAAGGGTACAAAGTCAGTAAGTTTGGGTAGTGGTGGACCGGTTCTCCAGATGACTGTATGATGGTCAGTAGGAGCGAGGTCAACAACAAAATCCATGGCTATGTGTGTCCATGGTTGTTTGGGTATGGACAATGGTGAAGCAGGCCATGAGGTAAGGATTGGGGAGTCTTATTTACAGCACAAGTATGACAAACCTTGACATAGTCCTGTGAGTCCGACTTCATGGTAGGCCAACAAACGTGTCGGGAAAGGAGTTTAAAGGTTCTTGTCAAACCAGGATGACCTGATAGCTTCCTGTCATGAGCCCAGGTGTGCAAAGGTTTGAAGGAACATAAAGGATCTCAGTAGCTGCAGGGGCTTCAGAAGTTTTTTTTTGACTGGGCACATTGCAGTCGTTGAATAAGAGAGGTGTTAAGTTGAGCAACCACATAGGAGAGAGGAATGATGTGTTCGATAGGAGCTTCAGAAGAGTCATTAGACTGAGGAAACTGACGGGAAAGAGCATCAGCCTTTTTATTCTTGGTCGCAGGAAGGTAAGACTATAAAGTTAAAACGAGAAAAGAATAAGGCCCACCTGGTCTGTTGAGTATTTAGTCGATGAGCAGTCTAGGTACGTCAGGTTCTTGTGCTCTGTGAGGATTTGAATGGAGTTGACAGTACCCTCCAACCAATGTCGCCACTCAGTAAGGGCCATCTTAATGGCTAGGAGCTCACGATTCCCCACATCGTAGTTCCTTTCTGCAGGGGTAAAATGTTTAGAGAAAAAGGCTACAGGATGCAACTTGGAGGTAGAAGGGTCCCTCTGAGTCAGTACAGCACCAGCTCCTATTTCAGATAAATCAACCTCTAAAGTGAACTGCAGGTCAGGGTCAGGATGATGTAGTACAGGAGCAGTACAAAAGGCCTTCTTTAGATGAGAAAAAGCGTCCACAGCTACTGGAGGCCAATTTCTGCAATCTCTGTTTGGTTTGGTCAGCTCAGTGAGTGGGGCAACAATTCTGGAGAAGTTATTTATGAACTTGCGATAATAGTTGGGAAAACCCCAAGAATCTCTGTAGTTCCTTCAATGTGGTGGGTTAAGGACATTCTAGAACTGTGGTTAGCTTAGTAGGATCCATGGTGAAACCTTCTTTTGAGATAACATATCCAAGGAACTGAATCTGGATTTGATCGAATTCGCACTTCTCCAACTTGGCTACCAGAGAATTGTTTCTGAGACAAAGAAGTACCTGTTTTGCATGCTCATGATGCTCCTTCAGGGTGGTGGAGAATATGAGGATGTCATCCAAGTAGACAATGACAGTACGATTTAGGAGATCATGAAAGACATTGTCGACGAAAGCTTGAAAAACAGCAGGGGCATTGCATAGCCCAAAAGGCATTACTAAATATTCATAGTGCCCAGATCTCGTGTTGAAGGTAGTGTTCTATTCATGTCCCAAGAAGATACGAATGAAATGATATACACCACCACCCCCCCCCCCGAAGATCTAGTTTTGTAAATTAACAAGCATTTTGGAGCGAATCATATAGTTCAGTGATTAAGGGAATAGGATAATGGTTCTTTTTAGTTATGTTCTTTAGGGCTTTGTAGTCAATGCAGGGTCTCAAACCACCATCCTTCTTACTGACAAAAAAGAAACCAGTCCCAGCAGGAGAGGAGGAAGGGTGCATAAAGCCTTTAGCTAAGTTCTCTTGAATATATTCCTCCATGGCCTTGGTTTCAGCGTTGGAGAGCGGTTAAGTCCTTTTATGAAGCGGAGCTCCAGGAAAGAGGTAGATTTTGCAGTCGTAAGGGCAGTGAGGCAGATTTAGCTTGATCCAATGGGTGTGCCATCCAGAGTGGTTATCTTGAGACATAGTTTTTTTCGGCAGAAGAGGCAAACCTGCTTGGATCATGAAACAGTGATCTAGGAAATTTCCAGCTGCCCCTGAATCAACAAAGGTTTGTGTGTGAACAGAGTTCTGAAGAAATGTGAGGGTAATGGGTACCAAGATCCGAGAAGAGTGAGGGGAATTGGTAGTGGCCATGCTTAGAGGTACCCCGCACTTATTCTCTAAGCGTTGGCTTTTCCCGGCAGAATATCACAGTTCTTTCGTTTATGTGAATCAGAACCACAATAAAAGCATAGTCTCAACCTCCTTCTCTGTCTTTTAGATTCAGAGTACTTAAGGGAAGAGAGATCCAAAAGTTCCTCCTCAGAGGTAACTGGAGGTGCAAAAGAGGTAGAGGGCATAGCGGTAATAGTCTCTAACTTAGAATCTAGACTCTGCAAGTGGGTGTTGTGGGTTCCCAGCATTTGTCCATGCAGAGAGATTGCTCTTGCTACCTCATTTGGGTCCATGGCTCAAGTATAATGTAATGCTTGTGGGAAATTTCCCTATCAGACCAAACTTGGCCAGTAGTCTTCTTATCCCAGTGTCAATTGGAATGATAAGGAAATATCCCAGAACAAGAGAACAGATAATTAAATGAGGTTAGCGGTACTCACAGCAGAGAGGGCAATCCTTCACAGCACCAGAGGGGTTTAACAGGAGAGTAGTCAGGCAGGCAGAGTTTGGCAACAACAAAGCAATCCAGAGTTCCAGCATTTCAGGGGTTAAACAGAAGTATGGTCAGAGACAAGCAGGGTTCAGCAACAGTAAGGCAATCAGCAGTTCAGGGGTTAATTAGAGAGTGGTCACAGACAGGCAGAGTTCAGCATCAATAAGGCAATCAGCAGTTCAAGAACAGTAACACGTAGCACCCAGGGAGCACAAGACAGCCTATACTTGGGCACAGAGGAAAGAAATCCTCAAACTTACATAGGCGCAGAAGAAAAAAATGGGGTTTATTTAGCAGCGCTAAAAAAAAGCTAGGAAATGATGATACCAATCTAATTTATGTTTTATACAATCTAGTTTATTTAAAAATTCTTATAACACATAAAAACAACAGCAAATGCTTTTCCTAATTAATAAAGGGACGTCTCCCTTATACAACACTTATAAAAACAGACTAGAACCATATAATCCTAGAATTCCAGGTATAAAGGAATTAATTCTATAGATAACATATGGCAAGCAACAAATTTCTAAAATAAATGGTGAATTGAATATTTAAAAGGCACAAATGTATCAATCCTAACAGCTTTACAGTTCTTCAGTAACAAATACAGTTATAAAGTTACACAGTTACTTTCCTTGGACATATAATTGGCTCAGGTGTGCTGGATAGTTAAAAAGGCAAAAAACAGTCGTTATTCTGATTTAGGTGCCAAAGCAATCGTGGTTAATGGAAATGGTTAATTTAACAGATGAATACCTTGATGTCTTTTAAAGTTCAGTTTGCATGTTTTAAAAAACGTAGTGCAAATTAGTGTAGAGGTACCTTAATCTGTCCTGTTGCAACCGCTGATATTCTTCACTGTGAGGGATTCACAGACTGTTTGTTCCTGGTGCTTCTGATAAGTCACCTGACCTTCTCTTTGATTCAGAGGTCAGGGGTGATGATCCGTTCTGGTGATGTAGTTATCCTTTTTTTTGTTTTCCTTTCTTCTTATAGCCCAAATATTGTTTTCATCTGGGTTCCCTCAGACTTCTTAAGGTTTGAAGAAATCTTTGGTCAGTGTTTAGCAGTAACACCGTATTCCCTGAAGTTACCAAAGGTAGATTTTAACTTGCAGGGTCAGGAGAAAAGTTTAAAGTTGCAGGGTCACACAGCTTTGTGACAGTAGTAAATTAAGTTTAGTAGAGTGTAGCAGGTCCCATTCCTGTCCATGATTACAACCCCACCCCCTTTATCTGCCGGTTTAATTACTATGCTGGTATCATTTTGCAATTCTTTAAGAACTGTTCTTTCTTTGTAAGTTAAATTTTTTGGTATCTTATTGTTAGTTTTTATTTTCTTAATATCGTCCTGAACCAATTTTTCGAATATTTAAAAAAAAAAAAAAAGGAAAACAAAAAAAAGGATAACTACATCACCAGAATGGATCATCACCCCTGACCTCTGAATCAAAGAGAAGGTCAGGTGACTTATCAGAAGCACCAGGAACAAACAGTCTGTGAATCCCTCACAGTGAAGAATATCAGCGGTTGCAACCAGGACAGATTAAGGTACCTCTACACTAATTTGCGCTACGTTTTTTAAAACATGCAAACTGAACTTTGAAAGACATCAAGGTATTCATCTGTTAAATTAACCATTTCCATTAACCACGATTGCTTTGGCACCTAAATCAGAATAACGGCTGTTTTTTGCCTTTTTAACTATCCAGCACACCTGAGCCAATTATATGTCCAAGGAAAGTAACTGTGTAACTTTATAACTGTATTTGTTACTGAAGAACTGTAAAGCTGTTAGGATTGATACATTTGTGCCTTTTAAATATTCAATTCACCATTTATCTTAGAAATTTGTTGCTTGCCATATGTTATCTATAGAATTAATTCCTTTATACCTGGAATTCTAGGATTATATGGTTCTAGTCTGTTTTTATAAGTGTTGTATAAGGGAGACGTCCCTTTATTAATTAGGAAAAGCATTTGCTGTTGTTTTTATGTGTTATAAGAATTTTTAAATAAACTAGATTGTATAAAACATAAATTAGATTGGTATCATCATTTCCTAGCTTTTTTTAGCGCTGCTAAATAAACCCCATTTTTTTTTCTTCTTATCCACCATTTAGTTCTCTTTGAGGGAAGAACTTTTTTAGCAGCAGGAATCCACCTTTAGGCGCTCCTATCACACTACACATAATTACATAGGCGCAGACCCACGCCAAAAGAGGGCCCACAGGTGATCCGGCAGGCATCAGAATGGAAGTGGAGTGCGGTGATGACATCATTGCCCCACACCCACTGGAACTGCTGCGCCCATGGCAACAGGAGCGGGGACACAGGAGCGAAGTGACAGAGGAAGGTTAAACACTGTTCCTCTGAATCTAGAACCAGCAGTTCTGTTGGAGCTGCAGCGGTCAGCCATATACAGCTTTCTGAAGTAGACGATTCCTTGGCTAGTTCCTAACGAGAAATTTCATCGTCTAACTCCTCTGGAGGGAATCTGAGGATATTAATTTTAGATTTAAAATTGAACACCTAAGATATTTACTTAAAGAGGTTTTAAGCACACTAGGAGTACCTGAGTCTAAACTCACTGTGGAAAAACAGGTACATAAATGTAGGTGTTTAAAAAAATTGAAGCCCCCTGAAGTGTTTCCAATAACCTCATTGGTGACAGACATTATAACCAAGGAGTGGGAAAACCTGGTGTCCCTGTTTTCTCCTTCTCCAAGCTTTAAGAGAATGTTTCCTGTAGGTGGAATGTTTCCACCTTGGCTAAACACACTACTATCCCTCTGGAGGATAGCATATCCTTTAAGGACCCAATGGATTGGAAGCTAGAGGGATATCTGAGAGGTCGTTCTCCAGGTAGGCTTGCTTTTCCAACCTGCCATAGGTATTGCTGCAGTGGCGAGAGCTGCCACCTTTTTGGTATGATGCCTTATCTGAACTGATTTCGGTAGAATCTCCTTTGGAGGTTATCCAAGACCACATTCAGGCCCTAAAAACAGCCAGTTCCTTCAAAGGTGATGCCATTATTCAAATCATCCGTATCAATGTTAAGAACTCTGGATTTGCTGTACTAGCCAGGAGGGCTCTGGCTAAAGTCTTGTTCAGTGGACATGGTTTCCAAGACTAGATTACTATCTTTGGCTTTTAAGGGAAAATCCTTATTTGGGCCAGGCCTGAATTCAATAATTTCTACTGTCACTGGTGGTAAGGGTGCCTTTCTACCTCAGGATAAGAAATCTAGGTCTAAGAGACATCCTGTGGGATGTTTTCGCTCCTTTCATCAGAACAAGACACAGAGGAGTGCTTCAACAACCAAGTCTGAAATGCTGCAGAGTACCTGGAAGACCAACCTGATGTGAAACAAGCCCAAGAAATCAACCCAAACAACAGTCAGCATTAAGGGTCAGCTCCCGACCTGGGCTCACGTCAATTAGGGGGCAGATTATCTCTGTTTCAGGAAGTTTGGGCTCAGTCCTTTCAGGACCCTTGGATTCTGGACATCATATACCAGGGATACAAAATAGGTTTCTGATCTCGCTTTCCAAAGGGCAGGTTCCTCCTTTCAAGGATCCAAAGGAAGCCGGAAAAAAATAACAGTCTCCCTATGCTGTGTAGAATATCTGGTATCTATGGGAGTTGTTGTCCCCAAGCCTCAGACAGAGAGGGGAGGAGGGTTTTATTCAAACCTATTCATTGTTCCCAAAAAAGAGGGAACCTTTCATCCCATTTTAGACCTGAAGTGCCTCAACAAATTCTTAAGGGTACCTTCCTTCAAAATAGAGACCATCAGGTCCATTCTTCATCTAGTGCTAGAGGGTCAGTTCATGACTACCATAGATCTGAAGGATGCATACCTTTTTAGATTCCTATTAGCCAAGATCATTACCAGTACCTACATTTTGCTTTCCTGGACAAGCATTACCAGTTCATAGCTCTTCCAATTGGTTTAGCTACGGCTCCCAGGATCTTTACAAAAGTTCTAGGGGCTCTACTTGTTGTAGTCAGACTACAGGGGATTGCTGTGTTGCCATACTTTAACGACATCTTGGTTCTGTGCCATCTTTACATTAGGGATATCTCACACAGAGCAGTTACTCTGGCATCTTCAGATTCATGGATAGAAATTAATTCTTGAAAAAAGTTCCCTCTCCCTCAACATGAGAGTGAACTCTCTGGGGATCATCATAGATTCTATCAGCATGCGTATCTATCTCACAGTTCAACGCAGGAAGAAGCTTCAGGCTGCCAGTTGTCTACTTCAATCCACTACTCGGCCTCCGGTTGCTCAACGCATGGAGGTGGAAGGTCTTATGGTTGTGGCTTCGGACGATATTCCTTTTTGCTCCCTTTCATCTGAGACCTCTACAGTTACCTATGCTGAAGCAATGGAACGGGAATCATTTAGACCTGACTCAGGTAATATATGTGGTTTCAGAGACAAGAGTCTATTTCCTGGTGGCTGTCTTAGGAACCCGTTCTCCAGGGCATGTGCTTCCTGTGCCCGTCCTGGGAAATCTTAACAACAGATGTGAGTTTGACAGGCTGGTCTGCTGTGTGGGGTTATTTTGAATATACCAAGAAAACTGCGTTTAGCTAAAAGTATCAAGCACTACACAGACCCTAACTCCTTCTCTATTAGGGTTAATGGTAACTATTACAATAAATGATAGTGAGTGTGCCCAGGTCTATGGATCAGATATTGCTAGGAGACTTTACAATAATACATGACTTTTTTTGTTTTGTTTTTTTAATCCCTATTTTATTTAACTGCATTGATGTGTGCCCTATTATCTAAACGGATGACTATAAATTGTGATTTCACTATGATGTAAAGTTAAACATAGCAATGTTAATCTTTTTTCCTGTTATTTAATCTGGCCATTTGAACATACTATATCTTTCAGTATCTACATTTAATCCTACTGGATATTATATATTTGTACTTTAGGAGATTTTAGACCATTCAAGTGTTTTATTTTTACTTTTTTACTTGTATTGAGAGACGTCCCATTTTTAACTGATAATTAAACTGTAATATAAAGTGTGTGTACAAAGTATTTTTTC
Source organism: Bombina bombina (assembly GCF_027579735.1). Classification (NCBI taxonomy): domain Eukaryota; kingdom Metazoa; phylum Chordata; class Amphibia; order Anura; family Bombinatoridae; genus Bombina; species Bombina bombina. Next base: position 458,865,721 of record NC_069505.1, on the reverse strand, counting down.
AGATATTATTAAATCCTTTTCAGTATCTTTAGCCTTGGGCGCACTCACTATCATTTCTTGCTGTGTGAGGTTCTATGAGAGCTCAAGGAACCTGGGGACACGAGGAAGCAATCCTTCAAATCAACGTTCTGGTGCGGAGGGCCATCTTCAGTGGCCTTCAGTTGTGGTCCCAGTTACGTTCCATCCTTTTATTCAATTTCAATCAGACAACATAACTACAGTGGCCTATGTCAATCACCAGGACGGAACTCGCAGTTCTTTTGTAATGCGCAAGTGTCTCTTATCCAATGGGCAAAGACATACCAATAGGAGAAAAGGAAAGTGTGGAGTGATATGTAGATAGGACTCAACTAGCTTCCCCAAATCTGATATGCTCCCAATATCGGATGTATAGAAATGTGAGAATAGGGGTGGGTGTGGGGAGCGCTCTAAAAGAGCTGTGAGTATAGAAATGTGCGAATAGACATACCAATGCCAAATGTCAGCCATCCACATTCTAGGTGTGGACAATTGGGAAGCTGATTTTTTGAGCAGACAGACTCTGCACTCCGGGGAATAGTTACTAAAGTAGGAGGTGTTTTGCGAGATCACTCACATCGGATGGCTTCCTTTCTCAATACCAAACTACCGAAATACGGGTCGAGATTGAGAGATCCACAGGCGTTGTTGGTGGGCACCTTAGTAGTTCCTTGGCATTTCAATCTAGTGCATCTTTTTCCTCCAATTGATCTGCTCCCTTGAGTCATAACTTGAATCAAACAGGAGGAAACATCAACAATTCTATTAGCTCCTGCATGGCTATGCAGGACTTGGTATACAGACCCTGTGAGAATATCATCTGCTCCTCCATGGAGGCTGCCTCAGAGAGATTTAACACATAGTTTTGTCCCAGAAAGGATTCTCTGAGGTGTTGATTGATACTCTGGTTCAGACTAGAAAACCAGTTACCAGAGTGTTATAGTGTGCAACTGCAGGGTTTATTTCAGAAGGACAAGACAGAGTTTTAAGTAAATCAAAATTCCTTTTATTTGTAATTTTCCACAAAACAACACTCTTTTCTCCAACATAGGTGTGTCCGGTCCACGGCGTCATCCTTACTTGTGGGATATTCTCTTCCCCAACAGGAAATGGCAAAGAGCCCAGCAAAGCTGGTCACATGATCCCTCCTAGGCTCCGCCTACCCCAGTCATTCTCTTTGCCGTTGTACAGGCAACATCTCCACGGAGATGGCTTAGAGTTTTTTAGTGTTTAACTGTAGTTTTTATTATTCAATCAAGAGTTTGTTATTTTGAAATAGTGCTGGTATGTACTATTTACTCAGAAACAGAAAAGTGATGAAGATTTCTGTTTGTATGAGGAAAATGATTTTAGCAACCGTCACTAAAATCCATGGCTGTTCCACACAGGACTGTTGAGAGCAATTAACTTCAGTTGGGGGAACAGTGAGCAGTCTCTTGCTGCTTGAGGTATGACACATTCTAACAAGACGATGTAATGCTGGAAGCTGTCATTTTCCCTATGGGATCCGGTAAGCCATGTTTATTACGATCGTAAATAAGGGCTTCACAAGGGCTTATTAAGACTGTAGACTTTTTCTGGGCTAAATCGATTCATTATTAAACACATATTTAGCCTTGAGGAATCATTTTATCTGGGTATTTTGATATAATAATATCGGCAGGCACTGTTTTAGACACCTTATTCTTTAGGGGCTTTCCCAAAGCATAGGCAGAGCCTCATTTTCGCGCCGGTGTTGCGCACTTGTTTTTGAGAGGCATGGCATGCAGTCGCATGTGAGAGGAGCTCTGATACTTAGAAAAGACTTTCTGAAGGCGTCATTTGGTATCGTATTCCCCTTTGGGCTTGGTTGGGTCTCAGCAAAGCAGATACCAGGGACTGTAAAGGGGTTAAAGTTCAAAACGGCTCCGGTTCCGTTATTTTAAGGGTTAAAGCTTCCAAATTTGGTGTGCAATACTTTTAAGGCTTTAAGACACTGTGGTGAAAATTTGGTGAATTTTGAACAATTCCTTCATGTTTTTTCGCAATTGCAGTAATAAAGTGTGTTCAGTTTAAAATTTAAAGTGACAGTAACGGTTTTATTTTAAAACGTTTTTTGTACTTTGTTATCAAGTTTATGCCTGTTTAACATGTCTGAACTACCAGATAGACTGTGTTCTGAATGTGGGGAAGCCAGAATTCCTATTCATTTAAATAAATGTGATTTATGTGACAATGACAATGATGCCCAAGATGATTCCTCAAGTGAGGGGAGTAAGCATGGTACTGCATCATTCCCTCCTTCGTCTACACGAGTCTTGCCCACTCAGGAGGCCCCTAGTACATCTAGCGCGCCAATACTCCTTACTATGCAACAATTAACGGCTGTAATGGATAATTCTGTCAAAAACATTTTAGCCAAAATGAACACTTATCAGCGTAAGCGCGACTGCTCTGTTTTAGATACTGAAGAGCATGACGACGCTGATAATAATATTTCTGAAGGGCCCCTAACCCAGTCTGATGGGGCCAGGGAGGTTTTGTCTGAGGGAGAAATTACTGATTCAGGGAACATTTCTCAACAAGCTGAACCTGATGTGATTACATTTAAATTTAAGTTGGAACATCTCCGCATTCTGCTTAAGGAGGTATTATCCACTCTGGATGATTGTGACAAGTTGGTCATCCCAGAGAAACTATGTAAAATGGACAAGTTCCTAGAGGTGCCGGGGCTCCCAGAAGCTTTTCCTATACCCAAGCGGGTGGCGGACATTGTTAATAAAGAATGGGAAAGGCCCGGTATTCCTTTCGTCCCTCCCCCCATATTTAAAAAATTGTTTCCTATGGTCGACCCCAGAAAGGACTTATGGCAGACAGTCCCCAAGGTCGAGGGAGCGGTTTCCACTTTAAACAAACGCACCACTATACCCATAGAGGATAGTTGTGCTTTCAAAGATCCTATGGATAAAAAATTAGAAGGTTTGCTTAAAAAGATGTTTGTTCAGCAGGGTTACCTTCTACAACCAATTTCATGCATTGTCCCTGTCGCTACAGCCGCATGTTTCTGGTTCGATGAGCTGATAAAGGCGGTCGATAGTGATTCTCCTCCTTATGAGGAGATTATGGACAGAATCAATGCTCTCAAATTGGCTAATTCTTTCACCCTAGACGCCACTTTGCAATTGGCTAGGTTAGCGGCTAAGAATTCTGGGTTTGCTATTGTGGCGCGCAGAGCGCTTTGGTTGAAATCTTGGTCGGCTGATGCGTCTTCCAAGAACAAGCTACTTAACATTCCTTTCAAGGGGAAAACGCTGTTTGGCCCTGACTTGAAAGAGATTATCTCTGATATCACTGGGGGTAAGGGCCACGCCCTTCCTCAGGATCGGCCTTTCAAGGCAAAAAATAAACCTAATTTTCGTCCCTTTCGTAGAAACGGACCAGCCCAAAGTGCTACGTCCTCTAAGCAAGAGGGTAATACTTCTCAAGCCAAGCCAGCTTGGAGACCAATGCAAGGCTGGAACAAGGGAAAGCAGGCCAAGAAACCTGCCACTGCTACCAAGACAGCATGAAATGTTGGCCCCCGATCCGGGACCGGATCTGGTGGGGGGCAGACTCTCTCTCTTCGCTCAGGCTTGGGCAAGAGATGTTCTGGATCCTTGGGCGCTAGAAATAGTCTCCCAAGGTTATCTTCTGGAATTCAAGGGACTTCCCCCAAGGGGGAGGTTCCACAGGTCTCAGTTGTCTTCAGACCACATAAAAAGACAGGCATTCTTACATTGTGTAGAAGACCTGTTAAAAATGGGAGTGATTCATCCTGTTCCATTAAGAGAACAAGGGATGGGGTTCTACTCCAATCTGTTCATAGTTCCCAAAAAAGAGGGAACGTTCAGACCAATCTTAGATCTCAAGATCTTAAACAAGTTTCTCAAGGTTCCATCGTTCAAGATGGAAACCATTCGAACTATTCTTCCTTCCATCCAGGAAGGTCAATTCATGACCACGGTGGATTTAAAGGATGCGTATCTATATATTCCTATCCACAAGGAACATCATCGGTTCCTAAGGTTCGCATTCCTGGACAAGCATTACCAGTTCGTGGCGCTTCCTTTCGGATTAGCCACTGCTCCAAGGATTTTCACAAAGGTACTAGGGTCCCTTCTAGCTGTGCTAAGACCAAGGGGCATTGCTGTAGTACCTTACTTGGACGACATTCTGATTCAAGCGTCGTCCCTTCCTCAAGCAAAGGCTCACACGGACATTGTCCTGGCCTTTCTCAGATCTCACGGATGGAAAGTGAACGTGGAAAAGAGTTCTCTATCTCCGTCAACAAGGGTTCCCTTCTTGGGAACAATTATAGACTCCTTAGAAATGAGGATTTTTCTGACAGAGGCCAGAAGAACAAAACTTCTAGACTCTTGTCGGATACTTCATTCCGTTCCTCTTCCCTCCATAGCTCAGTGCATGGAAGTGATCGGGTTGATGGTAGCGGCAATGGACATAGTTCCTTTTGCGCGCATTCATCTAAGACCATTACAACTGTGCATGCTCAGTCAGTGGAATGGGGACTATACAGACTTGTCTCCGAAGATACAAGTAAATCAGAGGACCAGAGACTCACTCCGTTGGTGGCTGTCCCTGGACAACCTGTCACAAGGGATGACATTCCGCAGACCAGAGTGGGTCATTGCCACGACCGACGCCAGTCTGATGGGCTGGGGCGCGGTCTGGGGATCCCTGAAAGCTCAGGGTCTTTGGTCTCGGGAAGAATCTCTTCTACCGATAAATATTCTGGAACTGAGAGCGATATTCAATGCTCTCAAGGCTTGGCCTCAGCTAGCGAGGGCCAAGTTCATACGGTTTCAATCAGACAACATGACAACTGTTGCGTACATCAACCATCAGGGGGGAACAAGGAGTTCCCTAGCGATGGAAGAAGTGACCAAAATCATTCTATGGGCGGAGTCTCACTCCTGCCACCTGTCTGCTATCCACATCCCAGGAGTGGAAAATTGGGAAGCGGATTTTCTGAGTCGTCAGACATTGCATCCGGGGGAGTGGGAACTCCATCCGGAAATCTTTGCCCAAGTCACTCAGCTGTGGGGCATTCCAGACATGGATCTGATGGCCTCTCGTCAGAACTTCAAAGTTCCTTGCTACGGGTCCAGATCCAGGGATCCCAAGGCGGCTCTAGTGGATGCACTAGTAGCACCTTGGACCTTCAAACTAGCTTATGTGTTCCCGCCGTTTCCTCTCATCCCCAGGCTGGTAGCCAGGATCAATCAGGAGAGGGCGTCGGTGATCTTGATAGCTCCTGCGTGGCCACGCAGGACTTGGTATGCAGATCTGGTGAATATGTCATCGGCTCCACCTTGGAAGCTACCTTTGAGACGAGACCTTCTTGTTCAGGGTCCGTTCGAACATCCGAATCTGGTTTCACTCCAGCTGACTGCTTGGAGATTGAACACTTGATCTTATCGAAGCGAGGGTTCTCAGATTCTGTTATCGATACTCTGGTTCAGGCCAGAAAGCCTGTAACTAGAAAGATTTACCACAAAATTTGGAAAAAATATATCTGTTGGTGTGAATCTAAAGGATTCCCTTGGGACAAGGTTAAGATTCCTAAGATTCTATCCTTCCTTCAAGAAGGATTGGAAAAAGGATTATCTGCAAGTTCCCTGAAGGGACAGATTTCTGCCTTGTCTGTGTTACTTCACAAAAAGCTGGCAGCTGTGCCAGATGTTCAAGCCTTTGTTCAGGCTCTGGTTAGAATTAAGCCTGTTTACAAACCTTTGACTCCTCCTTGGAGTCTCAATTTAGTTCTTTCAGTTCTTCAGGGGGTTCCGTTTGAACCCTTACATTCCGTTGATATTAAGTTATTATCTTGGAAAGTTTTGTTTTTAGTTGCAATTTCTTCTGCTAGAAGAGTTTCAGAATTATCTGCTCTGCAGTGTTCTCCTCCTTATCTGGTGTTCCATGCAGATAAGGTGGTTTTACGTACTAAACCTGGTTTTCTTCCAAAAGTTGTTTCTAACAAAAACATTAACCAGGAGATTATCGTACCTTCTCTGTGTCCGAAACCAGTTTCAAAGAAGGAACGTTTGTTGCACAATTTGGATGTTGTTCGCGCTCTAAAATTCTATTTAGATGCTACAAAGGATTTTAGACAAACATCTTCCTTGTTTGTTGTTTATTCCGGTAAAAGGAGAGGTCAAAAAGCAACTTCTACCTCTCTCTCTTTTTGGATTAAAAGCATCATCAGATTGGCTTACGAGACTGCCGGACGGCAGCCTCCCGAAAGAATCACAGCTCATTCCACTAGGGCTGTGGCTTCCACATGGGCCTTCAAGAACGAGGCTTCTGTTGATCAGATATGTAGGGCAGCGACTTGGTCTTCACTGCACACTTTTACCAAATTTTACAAGTTTGATACTTTTTGCTTCTTCTGAGGCTATTTTTGGGAGAAAGGTTTTGCAAGCCGTGGTGCCTTCCATTTAGGTGACCTGATTTGCTCCCTCCCTTCATCCGTGTCCTAAAGCTTTGGTATTGGTTCCCACAAGTAAGGATGACGCCGTGGACCGGACACACCTATGTTGGAGAAAACAGAATTTATGTTTACCTGATAAATTACTTTCTCCAACGGTGTGTCCGGTCCACGGCCCGCCCTGGTTTTTTTAATCAGGTCTGATAATTTATTTTCTTTAACTACAGTCACCACGGTACCATATGGTTTCTCCTATGCAAATATTCCTCCTTAACGTCGGTCGAATGACTGGGGTAGGCGGAGCCTAGGAGGGATCATGTGACCAGCTTTGCTGGGCTCTTTGCCATTTCCTGTTGGGGAAGAGAATATCCCACAAGTAAGGATGACGCCGTGGACCGGACACACCGTTGGAGAAAGTAATTTATCAGGTAAACATAAATTCTGTTTTCATTCAGAGACCTAAACAATGCAATAAATAAAGACAATATTTAGAAACTTTAATATAAAATAACATGTATAATATTTAACATCGTGAGACAGTTAAAGAAATTTTTCTGGCGGGGCGTAGCCGTGCAGGGAAGTGGTTGCACTGCAGTGAATGTCCGTAGCCTTTTCTGCTCATTTGGCTCTCTATAGCTACAAAAATGGGTGAATACGTTCACTAAGCAGTCTATCCAGAACCAGAACAAGTCGGCAATTCGTTGTTCAGCATGTTACCGCACAGGAAAGCCGTCTTGTAAGAAGAAGCCCGGTCGCAATCTTTGAAGCCGGCCTACATCCTAATGGCTCTCAGGACCCTGCTAAACCGGTGGATCGATGCACTACAAAGATTAGCACACCAGCCTTTGATTCGGAGCTGGAGAACATATCCTCTCACAGTGTGGCAACAACAATCGGGGTGAGAAATGTCTGAGGCAAAACTACGCACTTGATAAAAACAATATAGCAGGTCGCTGAGCTCTGTAATGACGCATCACATTTTCATTATGAACCCCACTTAACTGACAGACTGAAAGAGTGCTGTGATCCTCAATACTCCTTGCTCACTGTAATATAGAACTAACCAGCACTTATTCTAAAACGCTTACTAACCATAATGAGGATTAGCTCTCTTTTGGCCTCCCTTGAAGAAAAACTTGTCCAGTATTAAAGGGGAGGAGCACACTCACAGGCACCTAAGCGTGTGCAACAAGCCAGCTATCCCAGAATAAACAATCTAAACCATAAGAAATGGAAAAATAACCCAGACAAATAGTCTTTACATAGCGCGTAACAACCCCATATACAACATCTATCTGGAGGGAATACTGTCTACAGGGGAGTCAGGAATATTCTTTATATAAACACCTTTGAACCCTGTATAAAATGCATCTAAAAGAAAATACTTCAGACATTAACAGGAACACTTAGCTAAAAAAGCAGGTAGCACAAACTTGCTTTTTTCTGCTTATGGCAGCAAGGAAATCTAACAGAGTGAGCAAAAAACAGACAGCCTCAAATACACCATCAGTAAGCTCCTTTTTCTCAGCACAAGAACAGGAATCCCAATCTGCACCAGAAAGTGCTAAACAACCTGACAGCATGGCAGCACAAACCTCAGCAGCACTCCCTCAATCCGACTAACTATCCCAAATCCAGAGCACAATAGCTGCTCTCCCATCAAAATCTGATATTGCGGACCTAAAATCCCTCATAAAATCAGAAATATGTTCTATAAGGAAAGATATCAATGAGTTAAGTTCCAGAATTGAATGTCTGGAAGAAGTTTAAGAAAACCTGGAATCAATAGTCAGCAATAACACCCAGCACCTTAACTGCCAAGATTCCATTATCCAAGAGCCACAGTTGAAAGTTGAGGATCTGGATAATAGGAATAGGCGCAGTAATCTCAGGATAATAGGAGTCCCTGAAGAAGTCACCCAGGAAGCTTTAACTACATATCTCCTCCAACTTTTTAAACATCTTGACCCCCCCGCTAGAACTACCAGAATCTTCAATAGAAAGAGCTCATTCAGCCTAAAGACTGAGACCAAACCCAGCAAGTCCCCCACTGGATATAATCAAGAAATTTGTCTTCTTTCAACATAAGGAAGCTATTTGGAAACAAGCAAGAACCCAAGGCTCCATATCCTTCCAAGGGAGAAAACTCCAAATCTTCCAAGACCTCTATCCAACTACAATTGAAAAGAGACGCTCTCTCAAATGTATCTCTTCTTGTTCAAGCTGTTGCTAGAATTAGACCTGTTTTTAAACCTGTTACTCCTCCATGGAGTCTTAATCTTGTTCTTAGAGTTATTCAACAGGCTCCGTTTAAGCCCATGTATTCTATTGATATAAAGTTACTAACTTAGAATTGCCTGCCCTCCAGTGTGATCCCCTTATCTAATATTCCATTTGGATAAGGCTGTAGTTCGGACAAAGATGGGGGTTTTACCTAAGGTTGTCTCAACTCACATTATCTGTCTCTTTGTCCAGTCCTTCCTCTAAGGAGAATTTGTTGCATAATCTATGTGGCTTATATAAAAGTGGGTCAGCAGCCTCCATCCCGGGTTACGGCACATTCTACTCATGCGTTGTCTTCTTCCTGGGCCTTCAAGAATAAGGCTTTAGTTGAACAGATATGTAAGGCTGCTACTTGGTCCTCATTGCACACTTTCCTGAAATTGTACAGATTTGATGTTTTATCCTCAGCAGAGGAGTCTTTTGGGAAAAGGGTTCTTTAAGCAGTGGTGCCTAATGCTTAAGGACTGCCTTCCCTTCCTACATTTTTGGTGGACTCCACAGCTTGGGTGATGGTTTTGCCATAGATTATGTATGAATTTGTGGACTCTCACTACCATTAAAAAGAAAATAAATTGATGCTTACCTGATAAATTATTTTCTTTTTTGGCAGTGAGAGTCCACGAACCAGCCCTGAAATAATGTAGTGGTGGCAGTCTTAATGGACCTCTGTACCCCTTTTTATCTCTACTTTTCCTTATCCTCGGCTTTAACTACTGAGAGGGTAGGGGAAGTGGGAGGGATATTTAATGCTCTGCTTGAGGTGTCTTTGCCTCCTCCTGGTGGCCAGGTGAGGTATTTCCTATAGGTTATTAATGAATGTATGGACTCTCACTGCCAAGAAAGAAAAAAAGGCTAAGTTATCTTCCATCACCCACTAGGAGGTTGATTTCTGTATTACAAAAACAATTTACATTCGCCTGTTATTACAAGTGCAGAGACTCCTGTAATTACAAGATGTTTACTGTCTATTAAAGGGAAACAAAACCCATTCCTTACATTTTTCAGATAGAACATAACATTTTATACACTTTGCTTCATTCTCTTGGTATATTTTGTTCAAGTAGCAGCAATGCACTACTGGGAGCTAGCTGAGCACAGAGCCAATATAAAGACATGTGCAGCCACCAATCAGCAGGTAGCTCTCAGTACTGCATTACTGCTCCTGAGCCTACCTAAGTATGCTTTTCAACAAAGGATACAAAGAGACAAAAGCGAATTAGGTAATAGAAACAAATTGGAAAGTTGTTTAAAGTTGTATATTCTGTCTGAATCATGAAAGATAACACATTGGGTTTCATGTTCCTTTAATCTAAAAAAGAGGGAAAGTACCACAGTTTTGTTATCTGGTGTTATTGTCTGTCTGGGAAATGCACAAACTGTTTATGGTTATAAACACTAGATCATGTGATATGTAAACGCTAGATCATGTGATATAAACACTAGATCGTGTGATATAAACGCTACATCATGTGATATAAACTCTAGATTGTGTGATATAAATCTAGATCATGTGATATTAACACTAGATCATGTGATATAAATGCTAGATCATGTGATATAAACGCTACATCATGTGATATAAACGCTACACCATGTGATATGAAAACTGAATCTGCTTTATTTGTACAGATGAAGATAACTCTGATATAGTGAAATTTGAGATAACAGAAGATATGTTTACGTGTGATCAGGTGAAGACTGAGGAGGATGAAGTTCCTATAACTACGTCTACAGGTGATTAGCGCTTATTAAATGGACATGAAACCTATTTTTTTCTTTCAGGAATCAGATAGAAAATACAATTTTAAACAACTTTCCAATTTACTTTTGTTACCATTTTTGCCTCATGTAATTAACAGTTAAATTTGCTCAGACACGGCAGACGTTTTAGTGTGTAGCTTCGGGTTGGTAAACTTTCCCCTTTGTAAACTCAGATCCGGACTATTAGTGATATTTTAGATGGAGTTTAATTCATCAGTTGTAATGAAGTTGCCAATAAAGGTGGCATTAAAAGTACAACAATATAAAGAAATAAAGCAACATTTGTACACACAGGTAATAGTAACAAGTATCTTACATACAGTTCTGAGCAATTAAACATGTTCACAATATTGCATTGTACTGTCTAGTATAGGGATAATTGGAATACTAGTCCTGTATTGTCCCCATGTCAGGTATAGGGGCTGTTGGAATACTAGTGCTGTATTATCCCCATGTCAGGTATAGGGGCTGTTGGAATACTAGTGCTGTATTGTCCTCATATCAGGTATAGGGGTATTACTGTTATGTAAACGCATGTAAACTGTAATGTATATGGGCTATAGTGGGATTTTATTTTGAAAACCTCACAAATCCCTGTACTGTGTCTCACATTGGAATTCAGTTGGATTAAAGTGGAGCTGTATTTGTAGCTAGTAAAGTAACTGATTCCCAGCTAACTCATTTTACTACATGATACAGGTTATATTTATTGATGTGCTAATTTAGTTATATTGAATAATCTTAGAAACTGTAAATATGTGTATGAGGGACACAGGTGAGTTTCTATTTCTAAAATTGTATGCTCTGTCTGAATTACAAAATAATTATCTTAATAGGATATGAAACCCCAAAAAACTAAGTCTTTCTTTATAAATTATTGTTTAGAAACTATGCCCTGTTATAGTAGCCTCCTTTATAGAGTTAATAATGTTTGCTTCTATGTAACTGGTGTCTCCAGATCAGACCCGCCTCTTGATAGGGGCAAGAGGAGTAGGAGCACCGAGCCCCCCGCCTTATGGGCCCCGCACAGAGATGCTGCCAGTGTCAGAATCTGTGGAGCCTGTATGAGCAAACAAAAAGCTCCTGGTGTCAGTTATCAGCGCTACCAATGATAATCAACATTTACAAGCAGTGTTCTCTTTGCACAACATTTTCGCTCTATTGCAGTCTATGGGAGAATTTAACACGTTTGCGGTATCTGAAGTTTTCTCCTGTGCAATTTACTTTCAACTGGTAATATGCACACTAACCCACGCATGCAAAAAGCTTACTTCTAGCCATGTTTATGCTCGAGTGCTAAATAACGCCCCACTTGTAATATAGCCCTTTGTTTTTTATATGTTAATTTTATATACCTGACATTTATTTGGGCCAACCTTACACCTGTGTGTTCTACTTTAAGAGAAAAAACTTTGGGTTGGGACTGGGGTGGGTCATACAGTGGGCGGGACATAAGGTGACTGGGATAGGGGCCCCACAAATGCTAAGGGTGGCCCTGCTCCAGATCTAGTGATCTATAAAGTGTCTCACAGTTTTTCTGCTGCTAATACTGCTGCATTTATGTAGTGCTGACCTACCTTTTAAAGCATCAAAAATAATAATTCCCACATTGTATTCTTGGTAAAGTATAATTAAATCAATAGCACGGAGACTCTTCAGAGATACTTATTGTCACAAATTGTCATGATTCTCATTCTTATCACTATCTTTGCCATCATGCACATACTTTTGTTTACTAGACGCTGTCTCTTTAAATTCTCAACTTACCTGAACCAAGTCTATATAACCTGGACACGCCCGTTTCCACACTGCTTTAGTATTGAGTAACTAGGGAGTTTCCTGCAAGCACCTAGCCAAGAGATACAAGCCTTTTACGTTTTAATCTTTTGTAACAGAATTAACAGAGGATTTTCTCTAACTATCACAGCACAAGACTTTCAACTCCAACAGCTCACCTGCTGAGACAACGCTGAAAACAACAACCAACTCCTGATCACTTAAAACTGTGAGTTCACATGCTTACCTGGAACAACAACGCTGCAGGATTTATTACAAGCTTCATTTCATTACAGAAGTTTCTCAGTGAGTACACTTGTCTTCGTTTGTTTGCTAAAACAGCTCCTTCCTTTTCCCAGCAACTGTTTCAAGTTCCTATTGCTGCTCCACCCACTCTCTCTGTGTGAACCCACAGCGGCCACAGCCATCTCTCACTGTAAGTCTCAGACAGCCTGTCAATAAGAACTGCACATCCTCCCTGTTTCTGTGTGAACACACCGCAGCCACAGCACAAGGCTTACTGAGAGATCAGACTGCCTGTCTCAAGAACAACCGCACCAGTGCAGCGCTGCTGCATGTCTCCCTGACTGTGAGCTCGCTGACCATATTACCATTCATCTTCAAACCACAGTTTCAACTACTGATTCCTGTCTGCCTGCCCATTGTGGGTAAATGATGGAAATATAAGACTTTATATATTGACATTTGCCAAGGTACCAGGTTGTTACTGTAAAACCCTCAGACAATCTTACACTGTCTGGCAGACATTCATTTTAATTAGTGACACCGCAGTTGTGATCCACAAATCCACTCAATTCATAACAAAACACTAAAGCCATAACATGGATCCAGCGGAACTTCCCCAGGTTGTGCATTCCATTTCACAGCGAGTGGACCAAGTCTCTCAGGGTCTCAGAGAGCTCCAGATACAGGTTGACAGTCTCAAAAGTTTAATGAGAGACTCCTGTCCTGAACCGCAAGTCTGTTTGCCAGACAAATTCTCTGGAGACAGAGCCTTCTTCAATCAGTTCAAGAATGCTTGCAAGCTCCTGTTCACGCTCAAACCTAAGACGTATCACACAGAATTTCTCAGGGGTGAACCCAGGAATTGGGCAGACTCCTTCTTTGATTCTGAACATCCCATACTCGCTTCCTTGGATGATTTCTTCGCTTAGATGGGAATCCTATACGAAGACACGAATAGAGAGCTCACTGTTGAGTCAAATATGAGATCACTCAGGCAGGGGAAAAGACCTGTCGAGGAGTACTTGACTGAGTTCAAGCAGTATTGCAAAGACACTGAATGGAGCGACATAGCCCTGAGGAACCAGTATCGCCTTGGCCTGTCTGACCCCGTGAAGGACGAATTGGCACGCACAGAGCTACCCAGGCGGCTTGAAGGGTTGATTGCCCCGAGTATTCAAATCGATAGACGACTCAGAGAAAGAAGATCAGAAAGGGTGGCCTCTGAGGTTAAAACACCTACCATTCATCCTAAACTCAGCAGTACCCAGGTAGCAGAGCCAATGGATATTGGGTTTGCAAAGGGTCCATTACAACCCGAAGAGAGAATTCGTTGCAGGTTAAAGAACCTGTGTATGTATTGTGCTTCGCCATCACATTCTGTGAGACTGCCCCCTCCTACAAAGGCAGAAAAAGCATAAGTCCCACTATCATGATAATTGTCTAACAACCAAGGTCAAAAATGTAGCTTACTGTTCTCTCTCTCTCTCCTCCTACAGTGGGACCGCTTTCAAATCTGCAGTGAAGCAATCATCGATTCAGGAGCCTATGCTAGTTTCATTGATGCAGATCTTGTACATAAAAATAAAATACCCCTTGTGTTGAAAAGCAAACCAGTGTCTATCAGAGTCATTGATGTGACCCTAATCAGTACTGGGCCCATCACCCATCAGACCGTTCCTCTCAAAGTAGCTTCCTTGACATCACACATAGAGTATATATCTTTTGATGTGATAACTTCACCTTTATTCCCCATAGTTCTAGGGCTGCAGTGGGTTCAGATTCACCAGCCTACTATTAAGTGGAACGATCTACAGGTTTCGTTCGATTCAACTTATTGTAAGGATACCTGCTTTCCGCATCCAAGTATTTGCCATTTGAATGAGATACAGATACCAGCTGAGTATAACGATTTTCAACATGTGTTCAGCAAGAAGGAGGCAGAAACTTTACCACCTCATCAGCATTACGACTGCCCCATAGAACTCATTCCAGGATCCAATATACCCTATGGACATATCTATCCATTATCAAAACCCGAACTGGATCACTTGAAGACATACATCTCTGAAAATTTACAAAAGGGTTTCATAAGGCCTTCTACTTCGCCAGCTGGGGCTGGCATATTTTTCGTTAAGAACAAAGACCAATCCCTAAGACCGATTATTGACTACAGGGAGCTAAATAAAAGAACCATCAAGAATCGATACCCCTACCATTAATCCCGGAACTCATTGAACGACTCGGTCATGCAAGGATATTCACGAAATTGGACCTGAGAGGGGAATATAACTTAATACGTATTCGTCAAGGGGACGAGTGGCTTACAGCCTTCAGAACCCGGTATGGGTTATATGAGTATATGGTAATGCCATTTGGGCTGTGCAATGCCCCTGCCTTCTGGACATCTGTGTTATTGTTTACTTGGATGATATCCTTATATATTCAAAAGACTTGGAGGACCATAAAAAACATGTGAAATGGGTACCAACAAGGCTGCGTCACCATCGTCTCTATGCCAAACTAGAGAAATGCCTCTTCCACACTACAGATATAACCTTCCTTGGTTATCACATCTCCCCGCATGGCATTGAGATGGACAAGACCAAAGTTGACACAATACTGAATTGGCTGGTGCCAACAACCAGGAAAGAGCTACAACGTTTCTTGGGCTTGGCTAATTATTACAGAAAATTTATTAAACATTATTCAATGATCACTAAACCACTTACTAGCCTCACAAGTGTCAAGAACACTTTCCAATGGAACCCTGTTGCGCATAACATTTTAGAATGTCTTAAAAAAAAGTTTTGTGAAGCCCCTATCCTTCAATTTCCAGACCAAGAACTGCCATATATACTCTAAGTAGATGCATCGGATACAGCACTCTGATCCATCCTATCACAACGAAAAACCCCTGCTGAACCAATACATCCGGTAGCTTACTATTCGAGGGTAATGACTCCAGCCGAACTTAACTATCCCATAGGAGAGAAGGAATTACTGGTCATAAAACACTGGAGGCATCTACTCGAAGGTACCAAATACCCTATCCTGATTTATACAGATCATAAAAACCTGGAATACCTCCGCACCAGTAGTTCCCTCTCCTCCAGACAACTCAGGTGGAATCTTTTCTTCTCCAGATTCTCATTTCATATAACTTATCGACCTGGTAGTAAAGACGGCAAGGCAGACGCATTATCGAGGAAAGATACAATACCAATTCCTATTAACCATCCAACCACAATCATTCCTCCCGACCAGATCATCGCCCTTTTACCATCCTTCATACAAATTCTACAAAAAAGTCAAAAAGAAGAAACCGTTAAACCTAAGGAACCCCTCGAATTGAAAGGAGATGGTCTTTTATACTACAAGGACAAGATCTACTTACCTACTAACTTGCGCCAGACCATCCTGCGTGAAAACCATGACTCGCCTATCGCTGGGCATCTGGGTATTTCCAAAACCGTTGATCTGATTAGAAGGATATACTGGTGGCCTTCCCTCCAAGAACAACTAAGAGAATACATACTCTCATGCCCTACTTGCACGGTCTCCAAAACAGAAAGGAAAAGGCCTTTTGGACTTCTCATACCTCTACCAATCCCCGACAGACCCTGGCACACTATTGGGTTGGACTTCATAGTAGATCTACCACTGTCCAACAAACAGAATACTATTCTAGTCATCGTGGATCAGCTCACAAAAATGTCCCACTTCATACCTTACCACAAGCTACCCACATCATCCGAAACTGCATCACTGTTCCTCCACAACATCTTGAAGCTCCACGGGATGCCACAAGTGATCATATCTGATAGAGGTACCCAATTTACGTCACGTTTCTGGAGGCAATTATGCAAAACAATGCAAATTGAACACCGATATTCTACCTCGTTCCATCCTCAAAGCAATGGGCAAACGGTGCGTGTCAACCAATGGCTCGAACAATATCTTAGGTGTTATTGTTCGCATTAACAAACACAATGGTCACAGACCTTGGCAATGGCAGAATATGCGTACAACAACGCTGTGAACACCACCACTCCGAAATCTCCTTTTTATGCCAACTATGGATTTCACCCCTCATTCCGGCTCATTCCTTTTACAGATACTACTTGTCCCCAAGTAGACAACATCATTAACTCCCTTCTTGATCTCTTTCATCACCTGAAGGAGAACATCGCTGAAGCCCATACGTCCCAAAAACGTTACTATGACCTCAAAAGAAGACCTCCACCACCATATCAGGTTGGGGACCAGGTATGGCTATCCACTAAGCACATCAGGTTGAAGACTCCCTGCAAGAAACTCAGTGACACTTTCATAGGTCCTTTTCGTATTCTCAGAGTTGTCAACGTGAATGCAGTCACTCTTGATCTCCCTCCTTCTTACCGCATCCATCCCACATTCCACGTCTCTCTCCTAAAACCTTATCTGGCCACCTGACATGACACACAACATCTTCCTACGGATTGTTTTCCGGATGATGAGACTGAGTACGAGGTTGAGAAGATCTTAGATTCCTGAATATACAAAGGAGTCTTGCAATATCTTATACGATGGAAGGGCTATACGCCAGAAGAATATTCCTGGGAACAGTCTGATAACATCCAAGCTCCACGCTTGGTCTCCTTGTTCCATAGGCGGCATCCTTATAGGCCACGGTTTACAGCTGGTGGGCAGCTGCCTGGGGAGGGGGGTATGTCATTATTCTTTTCACTATCTTTGCCATCATGCACATACTTTTGTTTACTAGACGCCCCTTTCCACACTGCTTTAGTATTGAGTAACTAGGGAGTTTCCTGCAAGCACCTAGCCAAGAGATACAAGCCTTTTACCTTTAAATCTTTTGTAACAGAATTAACAGAGGATTTTCTCTAACTATCACAGCACAATACTTTCAACTCCAACAGCACACCTGCTGAGACAACGCTGAAAACAACAACCAACTCCTGATCACTTAAAACTGTGAGTTCACATGCTTACCTGGAACAACAACGCTGCAGGATTTATTACAAGCTTAATTTTTTCTACAAGATACGACGAGTCCACGGATTTCATCCTTACTTGTGGGATATTATCCTCCTGCTAACAGGAAATGGCAAAGAGCACCACAGCAGAGCTGTATATATAGCTCCTCCCTTCCCCTCCCAGTCATTCTCTTTGCCTGTGTTATACTAGGAAGAGGTAAAGTGAGGTGTTAGTGTTAGTTTCTTCAATCAAGAAGTTTTTTATTTTAAAATGGTACCGTGAGTACTGTTTCCCTCAGGGGGGTTTGGAAGAAGAATTCTGCCCTGAGGTTGATGATCTTAGCAGCTGTAACTAAGATCCATGTTGTTTACCACAGATCCAGATACAGGAGACATCTTCAGTGTGGAGACCGTGTCATGCTGTCTGCAGCATTTGGGGTATGTGCAGCCTTTTATTCTGAAGAGACTTAGTATTTCAGAAGATGGCTGAATATGTTTTTCCTTTTAGGGAAGGGGTAAGCAGTAGACCTATTTTCAATGAGGGTGTTACTGAAACCTGTTCATTTTTATTTTATGTTGACGTTTGGGCAAGGTTTATAATGAGGGCTATGTGCTGCATTTTTCATTATAAGACACTGGGGTTTTATATGTTTACGGTGGTTAACATTAATAACCGTTACTTGGGGTTTTTATTCCACATGGCTAAGTTTGCTAAACTGCTCCTCATGCGGTTGTTTTTCTTTCATGTAATTGGCAAGAGTCCATGAGCTAGTGACATATGGGATATACAATCCTACCAGGAGGGGCAAAGTTTCCCAAACCTCAAAATGCCTATAAATACACCCCTCACCACACCCACAATTCAGTTTTACAAACTTTGCCTCCTATGGAGGTGGTGAAGTAAGTTTGTGCTAAGATTTCTACGTTGATATGCGCTTCTCAGCATTGTTGAAGCCCGATTCCTCTCATAGTACAGCGAATGTCAGAGGGACGTGAAGGGAGTATCACTTATTGAATACGATGATTTCCCTAACGGGGGTCTATTTCATGGGTTCTCTGTTATCGGTCGTAGAGATTCATCTCCTACCTCCCTTTTCAGTTCGACGATATACTCTCAAATTACCATTACCTCTACTGATAACTGTTTCTGTACTGGTTTGGCTATCTGCTATATGTAGATAGGTGTCTTTTGGTAAGTATGTTTTTTATTACTTAAGGCACCCCAGCTATGGTTTGGCACTTTATGCATTTATATAAAGTTCTAAATATATGTATTGTACTTATATTTGCCATGAGTCAGGTTCATGTATTTCCTTCTGCAGACTGTCAGTTTCATATTTGGGGAATATAAACATCTTTTAAAAATGAAATGTATTTCTTACCTGGGGTTTAGTCTTTTTTTCAATTGACTACTTCTTACAAATTGCGGGCGGTATTAGGCCTGCGGGTGCGACAAATGCTAAACTTTATTGCGTAATTATTTTTTTTTTGGCGCGAAAAGGTACATCTATGACACAAGTTCGTCATTTCCGGCGTCATACTTGACACCGAGACCTTTCACATGGTTGCGTCGTTAGTGACGCAAGTGTGTCATTTCCGGTTATTTTTTGGCGCCAAAAAAGTTTAGTTACGTTGTGCGTCATTTTTTGGCGCCAAACTTTTTCATTATTTCAATACCCCATTGATGTTTGCCTCTTGATTTTTTCTCTATCAGAGGGCTATGCTATTTGCATTTTTTCCCATTCCTGAAACTGTCATATAAGGAAATAGATAATTTTGCTTTATATGTCGCTTTGACCCTGCCTCAGAAGCTTCTGCTGGAACATTGCTGCTTGACATCGGTTCTACAAAGCTAAGTGCATTTGTTGTAAAGTTGTAGAAATTATGTCACTGAATGTCATTTGTAATAGTTGTTTGATTAACTTTTACATTCAGATAATGTGTCCATCAGTAATAGTACATTGCCAGTTGCAGTTTCTTCAACTTCTAATGTGCATAATACCTGTAAATTTTTAAAGAATTTGTTTCTGATTCTATTCTGAAGGCTTTGTCTGCATTTCCACCTTCAAATAAATGTAATAGGTCTTTTAAAACTTCTCATTTAGTTGATGAAATGTCAAATGACCAACAATATGATAATTTATCCTTTTCTGATGAGGATCTATCTGATTCAGAAGATCCTCCTCAGACATTGACACTGACAAATCTACTTCTTTATTTAAAATTGAGTATATGCGTTCTTTATTAAGAAGTGTTAATTACTTTGGATATTGAGGTAACCAGTCCTCTTGACGTTCAGTCTAATAAACGTTTAAATGCTGTTTTTAAACCTCCTGTGGTTTCTCCAGGAGTTTTTTTTCCTATTTCTGATATGATTCTAAGGAATGGAATAAGCCAGGTACTTCTTTTATTCCTTTTTTTAAGGTTTAAAATATTGTATCCTTTTGCCAGCAAAATTTATAGAGTTTTGGGAAAAGATCCCCAAAATTGATGGGGCTATTTCTACTCTTGCTAAACGTACTACTATTCCTTATCTAAGGAAGGCCTATTTATATTCAGGTCATCTTTTCAGACCTGCAATTTCTTTGGCTGATGTTGCGGCTGCATCAACTTTCTGGTTGAAGAATTTAGCGCAACAAGAATTGGATTCTGACGTATCTAGCATTATTTGCTTACTGCAACATGCTAATCATTTTATTTGTGATGTTAGATCCATGTCTTTAGCTATATTAGCTAGAAGAGCTTTGTGGCTTAAATCTTGGAATGCTGATATGACATCTAAATCTAGATTACTATCTCTTTCTTTCCAAGGTAATAATTTATTTCGTTCTCAGTTGGATTCTATTATTTCAACTGTTACTGGGGGTAAAGGAGTTTTTCTGCCTCAGGATAAAAAAACCTAAGGGTAAATCTAAGGCTCCCCCCAAGGAATCTGCCTCCAATTGGAAACCTTCCTCAAATTGGAATAAATCCAAGCCTTTTAGGAAACCAAAGTCAGCCCCTAAGTCCGCATTAAGGTGCGGCCCTCATTCCAGCTCAGCTGGTAGGGGGCAGATTAAGGTTTTTCAAGGATATTTGGATAAAATCTGTTCAAAATTAATGGATTCAGAGCATTGTCTCTCAAGGGTATCGAATAGGATTCAGAGTAAGACCTCCTGTGAGAAAAAAATTTCTCTCACATATCCCAGTAAAATCCAGTAAAAGCTCAGGCTTTCCTGAAGTGTGTTTCAGACCTGGAGTCTTCAGGGGTAATCATGCCAGTTCCTCTTCTGGAACAAGGTTTGGGGTTTTATTCAAATCTATTCATTGTCCCAAAGAAGGAAAATTTATTCAGACCAGTTCTGGATCTGAAAATTTTGAATCGTTATGTTAGAGTACCAATTTTCAAGATGGTGACTATAAGGACTATTCTGCCTTTTGTTCAGCGAGGACATTATATGTCTACAATAGACTTGCAGGATGCATACCTTCATGTTCCGATTCATCCAGAACATTTTCAGTTTCTAAGATTCTTTTTTCTAGACAAGCATTACCAATTTGTTGCTCTTCCATTTGGCTTAGCAACCGCTCCAAGAATCTTTTTCAAAGGTTCTAGGTGTCCTACTCTCTGTAATCAGAGAACAGTGTATTGCGGTGTTTCCTTATTTGGAAGATATCTTGGTACTAGCTCCATCTTTACGTACTGCAGAATCTCACACGAATCAACTAGAATTGTTTCTTCGGAAACATGGTTGGAGGATCAATTTACCAAAAAGTTTCTTGATTCCTCAGACAAAGGTCACCTTTTTTAGGCTTCCAGATAGATTCAGTGTCCATGACTCTTTCTCTAACAGACAAGAGACGTTTAAAATTGGTTGCAGCCTGCCGGCACCTTCAGTCTCAGTCATTCCATTCAGTGGCTATGTGCATGGAAGTTTTAGGTCTCATGACTGCAGCATCGGACGCGATCCCCTTTGCTCATTTTCACATGAGACCTCTTCAGCTTTGTATGCTGAATCAATGGTGCAGGGATTATTCAAAGATATCTCAATTTAATATCCTTAAATCCCAATGTACGACACTCTCTGACATGGTGGATAGATCACCATCATTTAGTTCAAGGGGCTTCTTTTGTTTGGCCAACCTGGACTGTGATCACAACAGATGCAAATTTTTCAGGTTGGGGAGCTGTTTGAGGATCTCTGACAACACAAGGGGTTTGGAAATCTCAAGAGGCGAGATTTCCAATACATATTTTAGAACTCCGTGCAATTCTCAGAGCTCTTCAGTTTTGGCCTCTGTTAAAGAGAGAACCGTTCATTTGTTTTCAGACAGACATTATCACAACAGTGGCATATGTCAATCATCAGGGTGGGACTCACAGTCCCCAAGCTATGAAAGAAGTATCTCGAATACTTGTTTGGGCGGAATCCAGCTCCTGTCTAATCTCTGCGGTGCATATCCCAGGTGTAGACTATTGGGAAGTGGATTATCTCAACCGCTAGACTTTACATCCAACATAGAGTTTGAAAGACTTACATTTCATGGTGTTCTTCTCATGAATTCTCCTGGCATTCTTTTAGAATTTCTAGAATTTTTACAGTTTTTTCAGGATGGTTTGGATAAGGGTTTGTCTGCAAGTTCCTTGAAAGGACAAATCTCCGCTCTTTTTGTTTTATTTCACAGAAAGATTGCTATACTTCCTGATATACACTGTTTTGTACAGGCTTTAGTTCGTATTAAGCCTGTCATTAAATCAATTTCTCCTCCTTGGAGTCTTAATTTGGTTCTGAAGGCTTTACATGCTCCTCCATTTTGAGCCTATGCATTCTTTGGACATTAAACTACTTTCTTGGTAAGTGTTGTTCCTTTTGGCTATCTCTTCTGCTAGAAGAGTTTCTGAGCTATCTGCTCTTTCTTGTGAATCTCCTTTTCTGACTTTTCATCAGGATAAGGCGGTTTTGCGGAATTCATTTGAAATTTTCCTTAAGGTTGTGAATTCTAACATTAGTAGAGAACTTGTTGTCCCTTCCTTGTGTCCTAATCCTAAGAATCCTTTGGAAAGATCCTTACATTCTTTGGATGTGGTGAGAGCTTTGAAATATTATGTTGAAACTACTTAAGATTTCAGGAAGACTTCTAGTCTATTTGTTATATTTTCTGGTCCTAGGAAAGGT
Source organism: Bombina bombina (assembly GCF_027579735.1). Classification (NCBI taxonomy): domain Eukaryota; kingdom Metazoa; phylum Chordata; class Amphibia; order Anura; family Bombinatoridae; genus Bombina; species Bombina bombina. Next base: position 458,843,045 of record NC_069505.1, on the reverse strand, counting down.
CAGAAGGCCTCTGCTATTTCCTTGGCCTCTTGGTTAAAGCTTTTGATTCTTCAAGCTTATTTGGAGTCGGGTCAAGCCCCGCCTCAGAGAATTATAGCTCATTCTACTAGTTCAGTCTCTACTTCGTGGGTTTTTAAGAATGAAGCTTCAGTTGATTAGATTTGCAAAGCAGCGACTTGGTCCTCTTTGCATACATTTACTAAATTCTACCGTTTTTATGCATTTGCTTCTTCGGAAGCAGTTTTTGGTAGAAAAGTTCTTCAGGCAGCTGTTTCAGTTTGATTCTTCTGCTTTTGATTTAAGTTTTTTTCTTTCAAAAATGAAAATAAACTTATTTTTTGGGGTTGTGGATTAATTTTTTCAGCGGTATATGGCTGTTTTTATTTTATTCCCTCCCTCTCTAGTGACTCTTGAGTGGAAGACTCCACATCTTGGGTATTGATATCCCATATGTCACTAGCTCATGGACTCTTGCCAATTACATGAAAGAAAACATAATTTATGTAAGAACTTACCTGATAAATTCATTTCTTTCATATTGGCAAGAGTCCATGAGGCCCACCCTTTTTATGGTGGTTATGATTTTTTTGTATAAAGCACAATTATTTCCAAATTTCCTTTGTTGATGCTTTCTACTCCTTTCTTTATCACCCCACTGCTTGGCTATTCATTAAACTGAATTGTGGGTGTGGTGAGGGGTGTATTTATAGGCATTTTGAGGTTTGGGGAACTTTGCCCCTCCTGGTAGGATTGTATATCCCATACGTCACTAGCTCATGGACTCTTGCCAATATGAAAGAAATTAATTTATCAGGTAAGTTCTTACATAAATTATGTTTTTTCGCAGTAGACCTATTTTCAATGAGGGTGTTACTGAAACCTGTTCATTTTTATATTATGTTGACGTTTGGGCAAGGTTTATAATGAGGGCTAGGTGCTGCATTTTTCATTATAAGACACTGGGGTTTTATATGTTTACGGTGGTTAACATTAATGACCGTTACTTGTTACTTGGGGTTTTTATTCCACATGGCTAAGTTTGCTAAACTGCTCCTCATGCGGTTGTTTTGGGCCTACTCGGTCATCGGTCCTGATGGACGGGGCCTATTTTCGCGTGCTTAGACGCTCTCTGTATTCTGACTAGAAGGCAGCTGGCTTTAGCTCCGGTGGTGCTTAAACAGAGTTCTTCCTCTCCAGTTTATTTTTCCCTCAATAATTAGGGTGCAATAATTTTTGGAAGCATTATTTAGGATAGTGTTAATTTTGGAGTCAAATTAACGTTTATAAGCATTTTTTTAAAAATGATAAATGCTTTAAACCGTTTACAAAAAAACGTGTACTGTGCCTTTAAATAATAAAGTGAACCAAAGTGTTTAAATGACTTATTGGTCTGTTCAGCATGTCTGACATTGAGGAAACTCAGTGTTCTATGTTTTTAGATGCCATTGTGGAACCCCCTCTTACATTGTGTGCCTCTTGTGAAAGGGCCTTACAATGTAAAAAGCATATTTTAAATAAAGTAAGTGTGCCTAAGGATGATTCTCAGTCTGAAGAGAATCAGGATATGCCATCCAATTTTCCCCAAGTGTCACAACCTTTAACGCCCACGCAAGCGACGCCAAGTACATCTAGTGCGTCTAATTCCTTTACTCTGCAGGAGATGGCTGTAGTTATGTCAACCATCCTTACAGAGGTATTATCTAAATTACCAGTGTTACAGGGTAAACGCAGTAGGTCAGGTATTAATGTAAATACTGAATCCTCTGATGCTTTATTAGCTATTTCCGATGTACCCTCACAGTGTTCTGAGTTGGGGGTCAGGGAATTGCTGTCTGAGGGAGAAATTTCAGACTCAGGGAATGTATTGCCTCAGACAGATTCGGACACTATGTCCTTTAAATTTAAGCTTGAACACCTCCGCCTATTACTTCAGGAGGTTTTAGCGACTGGATGACTGTGACCCCATTGTGATACCGCCAGAGAAATTGTGTAAAATGGATAAATATCTAGAAGTACCTACTTACACTGATGTTTTTCCGGTTCCTAAGAGAATTTCGGAAATTATTAAAAAGGAATGGGATAGACCAGGTATACCGTTTTCTCCCCCTCCTACTTTTAAGAAAATGTTTCCCATATCAGACGCCATTCGGAACTCGTGGCAAACGGTCCCTAAGGTAGAGGGAGCAATATCTACCCTGGCTAAGCGTACAACTATACCCATTGAGGACAGTTGTGCTTTCAAAGATCCTATGGATAAAAAATTAGAGGGTCTTCTAAAGAAATTATTTATTAATCAGGGGTTTCTTTTACAACCTACGGCTTGCATTGTTCCAGTAACTACTGCAGCATCTTTTTGGTTTGAGGCTCTAGAAGAGTCTCTTAAGGTGGAGACTCCGTTAGAAGACATTTTGGATAGAATTAAAGCTCTCAAGCTAGCTAATTCTTTTATTACTGATGCCGCTTTTCAAATTGCTAAATTAGCGGCGAAAAATGTATGACTACTGTGGACTTAAAGGATGCTTGAATCATCATCAGTTTCTAAGGTTTGCTTTTCTGGACAAACTATCAGTTTGTGGCTCTTCCCTTCGGGTTGGCCACAGCACCCAGAATCTTCACAAAGGTTCTAGGGTCTCTTTTGGAGGTTCTCAGACCGCAGGGCATAGCAGTGGCGCCTTATCTGGACGATATTCTGATTCAGGCGTCAACATATCATCTGACAAAGTCTCACACGGACACAGTGTTGTCTTTCCTGAGAACTCACGGTTGGACGGTGAACATAGAGAAAAGTTCAATTGTTCCACAGACAAGGGTTCCTTTCTTGGGGACTCTGATAGACTCGGTAGCCATGAAAATATTTCTGACGGAGGTCAGAAAATCAAAGATTCTAAACACTTGCCGAGCACTTCAGTCCATTCCTCGGCCATCAGTGGCTCAGTGTATGGAAGTAATTGGATTAATGTTTGCGGCAATGGACATCGTCCCGTTTGCTCGCTTTCATCTCAGACCACTGCAGCTGTGCATGCTCGGACAGTGGAATGGGGACTATGCAAATTTATCTCCTCAGATAAATCTGGATCAAGAGACCAGAGACTCTCTTCTTTGGTGGTTGTTGCTGGATCATCTGTCCCAGGGGACTTGTTTCCGCAGACCCACATGGGTAATAGTGACAACAGACGCCAGCCTTCTGGGCTGGGGTGCAGTCTGGAATTCCCTGAAGGCTCAGGGTGTTTGGACTCAGGTGGAGTCTCTATTTCCAATCAATATTCTGGAACTGAGGGCAATATTCAATGTGCTTCAGGCGTGGCCTCAGTTGGCTTCGGCCAAATTTATCAGATTCCAGTCGGACAACATCACAACTGTGGCTTATATCAATCATCAAGGGGGAACAAGGAGTTCTTTAGTGATGAGAGCAGTATCCAAGATAATTTGTTAGGCGGGGGCCCACTCTTGTCATCTGTCGGCAATCTACATTCCAGGAGTAGAGAACTGGGAAGCTGATTTTCTAATTTGAAAAACTTTTCATCCGGGGGAGTGGGAACTTCACCCGGAGGTATTTGCCTCATTGATTCTCCGATGGAGCAGACTGGAATTGGATCTGATGGTATCTCGTCAGAATGCCAAGCTTCCGAGATACGGATCCAGGTCATGGGATCCTCAGGCCGAACTGATAGACGCCTTGGCAGTGCCTTGGTTGTTCAGTCTAGCTTATGTGTTTCCACCGTTTCCTCTCCTTCCACGTGTGATTGCTCGAATCAAACAGGAGAGAGCTTCAGTAATCCTGATAGCGCCTGCGTGGCCACGCAGGACTTGGTATGCGGATCTAGTGGACATGTCCTCTCTGCCACCGCGGAAACTTCCTTTGAGACAGGACCTTCTCATTCAAGGCCCTTTCCAACATCCAAATCTAATTTCTCTGCAGCTGACTGCGTGGAGATTGAACGCTTAATTTTATCAAAGCGAGGATTCTCTGATTCGGTTATTAGTACTTTGATAGAGGCTAGAAAGCCTGTCACTAGAAAAATTTACAATAAGATACGGCGTAAATATCTTTCTTTATTGGTGTGAATCCAAGGGTTACTCATGGAGTAAAGTTAGGATTCTGTCTTTTCTCCAAGAAGGATTGGAGAAGGGGTTATCAGCAAGTTCCTTAAAGGGACAAATTTCTGCTTTGTCAATTTTGTTTCACAAACGTTTGGCAGATGTGCCGGATGTTCAGTCTTTTTGTCAGGCTCTATCTAGAATTAAGCCTGTATTTAAACCAATTACTCCTTCCTGGAGTTTAAATTTAGTTCTTCGAGTTCTTCAAGGGGTTCCGTTTGAACCTATGCATTCCATAGATATAAAATTGTTATCTTGGAAAGTTCTGTTTTTGGTTGCTATTTCTTCTGCTCGAAGAGTTTCTGAGCTCTCAGCGTTACAGTGTGATTCACCTTATCTCATATTTCATTCTGATAAGATGGTCTTACGTACCAAACCTTCCTAAGGTTGTTTCCAATAAGAATATTAATCAGGAAATTGTTGTTCCTTCCTTGTGTCCTAATCCTTCTTCTAAGAAGGAGCGTCTGTTACATAATCTGGACATAGTTCGTGCCTTAAAGTTTTACTTGCAGGCAACTAAGGATTTTCGTCAATCATCTTCATTGTTTATTCTGTAAAGCATAGGGGTCAGAAAGCTACGGCTACCTCTCTTTCTTTTTGGCTGAGAAGTATCATCCGCCTGGCATATGAGACTGCTGGACAGCAGCCTCCTGAAAGAATTACGGCTCATTCTACTAGGTCTGGATTGTGGTCAAGAGATCCTCAGGCGGAGTTAGTAGACACGTTAGAGGTACCTTGGATTTATCAACTAGTTTATTGGTTTGCTCCGGTTGTGCTCCTTCCTTGAGTTATAGCTCTGATCAAACAGGAGAAGGTGTCTGCAATCCTTGTATGTCCAATGTGGCCACACAAGACTTGGTGCGCAGATCTCATAACGATGCCGTCTGCTCCTCCATGGCATCTCCCCCAGAGATCGGACCTTCTAGCTCAGGGTCCTTTCTTTTATCAAAATTTAGATTCTCTGAGGCTGACTGCATGGAGATTGAACAATTAATTTGAGCTCAGAGAGGTTTTTCTGTTACAAGACGTATCTATCATAAAGTGTGGAAGGTGTGCTTATCTTGGTGTGCTGAATTCCTCCTTACACAAAGTTAGAATTCTGCCTATTCTTCAGTTTTTACAAGAGGGACTTCAGAAAGGTCTATCAACTAGTTCTATTTAGTGCCAGATATCTGCTTTTTCTGTTTTATTACATAGAAAGTTGGCAATGTTGCCTGATGATCAATCTTTTGTTTAAGCTCTGGCTAGAATCAGGCCAGTTTTCAAACCTTTTGCTCCTCCTTGGAATCTTAAAATTATTCTTTGAGTTTTACAGCATTCTCCAATTTAGCCTATGCATTTCCTTGATATTAAGTTGTTATGTTGGAACGTATTTTTTTGTTGCCTTTTTTTTTTTTGCTCAAAGTCTCAGAACTGTCTGCTCTTCAGTGCGATCCTCCTTATCTTTTTATTTACCAAATATGTACCAAATAAATCAGGAAATTGTTGTGCTGTCTCTTTGTACTAAGCCCGGTTCTCCTAAAGAGAGATTACACAATCTGGATGTGGTCAGAGCATTAAAGTTTTACCTTCATGCTACCAAGGATTTTCGTCAATCTTTTAGCTTGTTTGTAGTTTTTTTCTGGTAGATGGAGGGTCAAAAGGCTACTGCTGTTTCTTATGATGGCTTACTTGGCATAGCCTTCAGCTTGTCTTACTGCTCATTCCACTCGTTTGGTGTCAGCGTCTTTGGTCTTTAAGAATGAGGCTTCAGTTGAACAGATCTACAAGGTTGCTACCTGTTCGTCCCTACAAACTTTCACAAAATGTTACCAGTTTGATGTTTTTGCCTCGGCTAAGGCATAATTTGGGAGAAAGGTTCTTCAGGTGGTGGTGCTTAGAAACTAGGTGACTGCCTTAGCTAAATTAGAGGAGAAAAAAAATGAGATCTCACAACTGCACTCTTGTCACATATTAGACCGAGTTTAATCACTTAAGGAATTATATCCTATATGTAAGTGATCAAAAACACTATCATCAGAAAAAGAGAATTTACAAAATATCATACAAATATGTTCTGTACAATAATGAACACCAGGAGAGATACATAAGCACAAATACAGCAAGAGGGCTACTTAGCTCAGGTGTAGGCGTAAGTTACAATAACAAAATGTAGTGTCCTCTTCGAATCAGAGTCCAATTCCCTTTTCCACCTATATGGAATAGTCCTCATTGCGTGTTGCGGTGAAATCTTTGTTCAGTAAAAAAGAGCCTTATAAGCTGTCCAATAATCTCCGTATAGGATCTTGGTCGGCAGCTAAGAAATTCTTAACCTATCCAAACCACGGAGAAGTCGGGGTAAGTGGCTGTTGCCTGCTCCCACAACGGTCTGTCAGTTTTTGAAGACAGCTGATAGACTAGGAACAAAGGTGTGTGCTGCCAGTCCCGTCGGTGATTGGAGTGTGCTAAATCTCATATGCAGCCAGCAACCGGGTTGCCCCTGCCTAAACAAAGCTGCTGAGATGTCGGTTAAATAGCCCAACGCCTTCTCCCACCTTGGACTCAGTTAACAGTGGTATATACAACACCTAAGTAAAAAAGCCTCAGCATGAGCCAGATAAAGATGAGTGTATACTCCTTGGTGTAAGGATAAAGCCAATGTAAGTTTCACCTTTGAAAAGGCTTCTTCCGGGCATTTGTATCATGTTGTAAGCTCCTCCTTATAAAAGGAGAACCAGGTGTGTTGCCCTCCGGAAAAGTATGCCGGTGAATATAAGTTCCTATTTGATGTAGGAAAGCTAAAATGAGTCCGAAAAGTAACATTGTTATATGTGGTATAACTATTTGTGCTTGAAACTAAAGTACAGAACATTTACAATTACTTTACAATTATATTACAAAGTACTACAGCAGTATTGGTACAACTTTAAATAGAACAAAATTTGCTATTTACAAAAACAAAATATTTTAAATAAATAGAACATTAGTAGACAGCAATTAGACATTTGGGAAGAAGCATTGTTTTTTACTTTCTATTTAGAGGAAATGTCCTAGGTTTAATTCTTCATTTAAGCCTATGGGACCAAGTGTGTCTAGATCGAAATTCCACCTACTCTCATGTTGCAGAATGATTCTCTCTCGATCCCCACCTCTAATACCCAATCTAATCCGATCTATGCATATTACTTTAAAGTCATGAGGATTTGAGTTGTGGGTCATTTTGAAGTGTTGTGCAATGCTTGAGTCATCTACTTCTTTTTATGTCTCTAAGGTGTTCTAATACTCTGTCACGTAGTGGCCGTGTCGTTTTACCTATGTAGAACAGGGAGCAACTGCATTTTGCTAAATATACAAGTCCCTGTGTTCTACAAGTAATTTTTTCACGTATCTTATATATAGGGTGACCATATTGCCGCTTTAAAAAGGTAACCCTGACATATGTATTTTTCATATGTGTCCCTTTTTAAAGCGGCAATATGGTCACCCTACTTATATACCGTACCATTTTTTGCTGCAAAGTATCTTGCACGCTCAATATGATTGCATGCTTTACACAATCTGCAAGGGTAACAACCAGGTTCAATCTTAGATTTTTGTAACCAGTTGATTGGGGCAGAAGGTCGGACATAGTGACTATGTACTAGACTGTCACAAAGATTTGGTGCTCTACGAGCAGTCAGTGGTTGTGTAGTTAGTATAGTACTAATCTTTGCATCCATCAATAATAATAGATCTGACAGCCCGATGTGGGAGCAGGCGTCGGCCACTTACCCCGACTTCTCTATGATTTGGATAGGTTAAGATTTCTTAGCTGCCGACCACGTTTGAGATTTTGTTCACTCCCCTAGGGCTGCCATATCAGATAATTGAACACTACAAGAACCTATACGGAGATTATTGAACAGCTTCTAAGGGAAGGATTCCCTCTTCTTTACCGAACAAAGATTTCACCACAACACGCAAGGAGGACTATTCCATATAGGTGGTAAGAGTTAAACTCTCTGATTCGAAGAGGACACTACCTTTGTTATTGTAGCTTATGCCTACACCTGAGCTAAGTAGCCCTCTTGCTGTATTTGTGCTTGAGTGCTAGTAAGCTTGCAAGCTGTTCTTCTGCTATTAGTATCTCTCCTGGTGTTCATTATTGTACAGAACATATTTGTATGATATTTTGTAAATTGTCTTTTTCTGATGATAGTGTTTTTTGTTTACTTACATATAGAGGCCGAATTATCAAAGGTCTTGCGGACCTGATCCGACAGAGTGGATCAGGTCCGCAAGACCTCGCTGAATGCGGGGAGCAATACGCTCTCCGTATTCAGCATTGCACCAGCAGCTCACAAGATGGGCCGCCAGCCACCCGTACTCGATCGGGTTGAATTGTGGCGATTCCTGTCCGCCTGCTCAGAGCAGGCGGACAGGGATGTGGAGCAGCGGTCTTTAGACCGCTGCTCCATAACTTGTGTTTCTGGCGAGTCTGAAGACTCTCCAGAAACATGGGCCGTCAAGCTCCATTCGGAGCTTGATAGATAGGCCCCATAGGATATAATTCCTTAAGTGATTAAAGTCGGTCTAATATGTTACAAGAGTGCTGTTATGATATCTCTTTTTTTCTCCTCTAATTTTATATATATATATATATATATATATATATTCATACCTTTGTCCAGACCCCCTATTTGTCCTGAGCTTAGTATTCTATACTTATTAGGTGACTGCCTTACCTATTAATCCCACCCTAAATGCTTTGTGGACTCCACAGCTTGGGTATAGATTCCAATATATTTGAGTAGGATTTTGTGGACTCTCACTACTGTTAGAAAGAAAATAAAATTTATTTTTACATGATAAATTATTTTCTTTTTTGGTAGTACGAGTCCACAAACCGCCTTGTTTTTTGGTAGCGGCAGTCCTAGTTTGCACCTCTTATCGCACGTACTTTTCCCTATGCTCAGTTATGAACTATGGGAGGGAAGGAAAGTAGGAGGGATAGTTAAATGCTCTGTTTGGGGTGTCTTTGCCTCCTCAGGGTGGCCAGGCGATAAGTCCCCTATGTAAGAATAGGATTTTGTGGACTCTCACTTCCAAGAAAGAAAATAATTTATCAGGTAAAAATACATGTTATTATTTTAGAAATTTGGCACAAGTTGATACCATTTTGGTTTTACCAGTATTTGGGTCTCTAAGTCTTTCCAGGTAACCAATCCTTATCATCCGTATGGTATACAGCTAGCTGGGGAGCTGCTAATTATCCCAGAAGGGATAATATATTTACATATATCTTCAATAGAGAAAATAATCTCACTCTTGTGGTGGGTGTCATTGACACTTGGTAAAGTGACACCCACCACAAGAGTGATATTCTTTTCTCTATTGAAGATAGAGATATATATATATATATATATATATATATATTTTTTATATCTATATATATATATATATATATATATATATATATATTTTATATCTACTATACCACCTGGGGCCTTTGTTTTAGTTGTCTACAAGCAGTAGTTTATAAAGATTCTTTTTGGACTGAAACAATTGTATTACTAAACTTTTCTGTGAACACAATTTTAAAAGGTCTAAATACTTTAGGTAGAAAATGACAACAACATGAATTTCCATTTAGTTCAGTCTTTGACTAAGTGGTACTTAAAAACAGTCCCTAATGTTCAGTAAACTGCCCGTAAGCCTTAGCATAGAGCCGGGGAAAGGTGTAGGGGTCACAGTGTCCGCTACAAGGGTAAGGGTTCCTGGCTAACTCTCATAATAAAAATAATTATGGGCTAGATTATAAGTGAAGTACAAAATATCACTTGAGCTCCACTAAGTAATACCAGCACAGACAAATGAGAAGCATTACACTCTCAAGAGCGTGCTTCCATAGGCTCGAATGATAACATCGTTCTCATGCCGTGAAGGGGGTATGTCTTGCAGAGATGAGAAGCAAATTGTAAATGGATATGAATATATACATATATATTTATGTTTATATGTGTATATATATTTACGTGCTAAGCATATACATATATATTTACAGGGAACACACAGTTCCCATAGATAGAACAAAACGGCACTGCAAACACCCTACAGCCGCAAACTTTAGCCCCCAAAAACTGCAGTGCAGTTACTTTATTAAAAAATAAAGATGCTACTGTCTTTGTTTTTGAATAAAGTATATTACACTGTATTATGGGGGCATTTAGTGGACATTTATAAAATTAACCAGAGATCTGATCTCTGGTTAATTTTCTCAGTGCTAATTGCTACCACACGCTCGATGTAGCAATAACCAGCCACTTGTCATGGCTGGTTATTTATCGCTCACCCGCAAACTGACAAATCTGTTGGTTTCAGGCGTGCAATTGTAAGGCCTCCTGTTTCATGTGACAGACATCAGCCGATCACCGACTAGTATATGTATACCCTGTGAGCTGGTGCCTCAGAATGTGTGCATATAAAAATACTGCAAACATTGATAATGGTAGTAAATTGGAAAGTTTATTTAAAACTGCTGCTCTTTCTGAATAATGAAAGCTTATTTTAAAGGGCTATGATACCCAAATGTTGAAACACTTGAAAGTGATGCAGCATAGCTGTAAAAAGCTGAAAATATCACCTGAACATCTCTATGTAAAAAGAAAGATATTTTATCTCAAAAGTTCCTCAGTAGCCACATCCCATTGTAAAGGACTTCTAAGCAGCAAATCAGTATGTCTGTCTCGGGACAGCGAAAGGAGCGAGCTTATGTGCACTCTCACCTTATTTACCTATTCAGCTTAAGGAAGTTTACAATGAAATCTCATGAGAGTTAAGTGAAATCTCATGAGATCACAGTAAAAGAGTGACCTCAGCACTGTTGATTGGCTGCTGTTCATTTCTTCATTTTTTTTTTTACCTGCAGCTGGGCAGCAGCTGAAGTATAACTTTTTACACAGCACTTACTCTGGTGAGCTGAGGAGATGTAAAAAAGGAAGATATTTTACCTTACAGAGATGCTCAGGTGATATTTTCCTGTCAGCTTTTTACAGTTATACTGCATCAGTTTCAAGGGATTTAACATATGAGTATTATGTCCCTTTAACTTTAGTGTACTTATAATAAATAACGTTACTTCCATTGTGTTTCTTATTGACAGGTGAATTCACAAACTGCAATGATCCTAGCCGTTATAATGAGAGTGCAGAAGTTTATTTAAATCTTCAAAATCAAAGAAACCAAGTTGGAAATATATGTTCTGAATGTGGGAAATGTTATATTCAGAAATCACATCTTATTAGTCACCAGAAAATTCATACAGGTGAAAAAGCATTTCCATGTTCTGAATGTGGGAAATGTTTTACACAGAAAAGAAGTCTTGTTACTCATCAGAAAATTCATGAAGAAAGAAAAGGATTTTCATGTTCTGTATGTGGGAAATTTTTTACTATAAAATCAGATTTTTTTGTCCATCTGGAAATTCATACAGGGGAGAAGGCATTTTCATGTTCTGACTGTGGGAAACGTTTTAGTCGTAAAAAAAATCTTAAGAAGCATCAGAAAATTCATACAGGGGAAAAAGCATTTTCATGTTCCGACTGTGGGAAACGTTTTAGTTGTAAAAGAAATCTTATTATGCATCAGCTAACTCATACAGGGGAGAAAGCATTTTCATGTTCTGACTGCGGGAAATGTTTTAATCGGAAATCAAATCTTATTATGCATCAGAAAATTCATATCGGGGAGAAAGGATATTCATGTTCTGACTGTGGGAAATGTTTCACTTGGAAATCAACTCTTACTAATCATCAGAAGATTCATACAGGAGAGAAAGCCTTTGCATGTACTGACTGTGGGAAATGTTTTACTCGGAAATCAACTCTTATTGGCCATCAGAAAATTCATACAGGAGAGAAAGAATTTTCCTGTTCTGACTGTGGAAAATGTTTTACTCTGAAATCGACTCTAATTGGCCATCAGAAAATTCATACAGGAGAGAAAGCATATTCATGTTCTAAATGTGGGAAATGTTTTACTCTGAGATCGACTCTTGTTAAGCACCAGAAAACTCATAATAAAGGAAATCCTGGAATTATCATCCACACAATACCTAGTGCTGATGATGACTACATGTGATCCCCTGGGGGGGGGGTGCAGTTTTGGAGCTGTTTAAGACCCCTTCTGCACCTCAAGCATTTAAAAGTGTTCCTATATAGGTTTGAATAGCCAAGTGATTACCTGGAGCCCCTTTGTATTTAAGTTATAAATATAACAAAAAGCCCTTATTTATATAATGAAATTTAGATACTGTTGAGGGCATTATAGTTAGGTGATCACTGAGGTGTACAGGGTAAGCCCTTACAATATCAAAAATACAAGAGGGCTCCAAAAGCACGTGTCTAGAATAGGATATCCCCCTAGCTACATAAAATGCATTGTGGTGAGAAAAAAAAAATCATTCAATTGCCAATTTCTATAGAAAAGCATTGTTTTATTTTCCAACAACCTTGTTTATTAAAATTGTAATAAAATATAAATTTTTCCCCTTTTGTTGTAGAGTTCTGTCATATGATATAGATGAAATAATGGAATAGTTTGAATCTGCTAGTTCAGCAGCTAAGGGGTGAAATGTACATTAAACACAGATTGTAATGTAAACTTTTCTTTCTAATGGTAGTGAGAGTCCATAAATTCCTATCCTTACAAATAGGAAATACACCTGGAATGATACCCATTCCAGCCACTGTGTCTATATAGATGATTAATTCTGTATATTAAGGGTTTATATTACTTTACAGAGACTAGTTATGCTGCTGAGCTCTAGCTGTAAACGTTATAAGTGTAATGTTTGTGAATGAAGTGGCAATTTAAAACCTTAAACCTACACAGTTGTACTTATAGACCAGGGACACGTTACTACATACAGTACTTGTGTTGTGCTGTGCTTATTCATTTGGTCTAAAATAAACTTTTTTTTAAACGTTGTATACAGATGAGAAAAAATAGGACGACTTGTCCTGCAGCGCCACCTTCTGGGTGTTTTGTTATTTTCACAATTGGTCACATAAAAATACCATTAATATTTACTAAAAATAGAAAAATGTAATGGGGTTTTAAAAAGAAAAAAACTCTATTCAGAATATCTCTTAATCCTTTTTTTATTTAAAAATATCAACATACCATATGATAACGCACCTAGCGATTATATATATATATATATATAAATAAAACTATAATCACGTTTGTAAAGCATCTGTCGCCAGTTGCGCACTCATCCTCAAAGGAATGTTGGATGCACACGCAGCCACCTCAGCGCGAGACAGCTCCAGGAGCTGCAACTCTCAGCTGTAACATAACAGCTGAGAGCTGGAGCTCCTGAAACTTCAGGCATCTGCCGCATATGGAGCCGGAGCGCGATCGGTGCTCCTCCTCCATATGAGGCCAGATGCCTGATCCTTACAGACGGTGACACTGTGTGTGTCACAGTCTAACGATCCTCTGCTGATGCCAGCGGGAGGTGTGGGAGTTGAAGTGCCCTAAAACAAACAAAAAAAGGACAGGGGGAGGGAGAGCAGAAGAGAGAGCAAAAGAGAGGGGGAGAGAGCGCAAAAGAGAGGGGAAGAGAGTGCAAACGAGAGGGGGAGTGAGAGCAAAAGGGGTGATGAAAGAATCCACCTGGATGGATTCTTTCACCACCCTGCCTTTTTCGGAATCCACCTGGATGGCAGGGTGGTGAAAGAATCAACATGGATGCAGCGTAAGCTACATGTCATTGATAGAGCAAAAGAGAGGGGGGAGAGGGAGAGCAAAAGAGAGGGGAGAGAGAGAGCAAACAAAAGGGGGGGAGAGAGAGAGTGCAAAAGAGAGGGAGAGCAAACAAGAGGGGAGAGAGAGAGCAAACAAAAGGGGGGAGAGAGAGAGCAAAAGGGGTGGTGTAAGAATACACCTGGATGGATTCTTTCACCACCCTGCCTTTTTCGGAATCCACCTGGGTGGTGAAAGAATCCACGTGGATGCAGCGTAAGCTACATCTAGGTGGATTCCAAAAATGTCATTGAGAGAGCAAAAGAGAGGGAGAGCAACAGAGGGAAAGCAAAAAAGGGGGGAGAGAGAGCAAAGGAGAGGGGGAGAGCACAAAAGAGAGGGGGGAGAGAGTGCAAAAGAGAGGGGGAGAGAGAGCAAAAGAGAGGGGGGAGAGAGAGCAAAAGAGAGGGGGGAGAGAGAGCAAAAGGGTTGGTGAAAGAATCCACCTGGTTGGATTCTTTTTCCACCCTGCCATTTTTGAAATCGCTGCATCCAGGTGGATTCCGAAAAAAGCACAGTGGTTCGTTGGTTCCGTCACCACAATAGACTGCCCTCTGGGCAGGCTTTCCCACTAGTGTATACATATAACTAAATTTATGCTTACCTGATAAATTACTTTTATGATATGACGAGTCCACGGATTTCATCCTTACTTGTGGGATATTAACCTCCTGCTAACAGGAAGTGGCAAAGACCACCACAGCAGAGCTGTATATATAGCCCCTCCCCTTCCCCTCCGTCATTCGGCCGAAGGTTATAGGAAGAGAAAAGGAAAGGCTAAAAAGGTGCAGAGGTGACTGAAGTTTTCAAAAAATAAAATAAACCTGTCTTAAAATAACAGGGAGGGCCGTGGAATCGTCATATCGTAAAAGAAAGTAATTTATCAGGTAAGCATAAAATTTAGTTTTCTTTTACAAAGATATGACGAGTCCACGAATTTCATCCTTACTTGTGGGAAACCAATACCAAAGCAATATGACACGAATGAAAGGGAGGGACAAGACAGGAACCTAAACGGAAGGCTCCACTGCTTGAAGAACCTTTCTCCCAAAGATAGCCTCAGAAGAAGCAAAAGTATCAAATTTGAAAACTTTGGAAAAAGTGTGAAGAGACGACCAAGTCGCAGCCTTACAAATCTGTTCCACAGATGCATCGTTTTTAAAAGCCCATGTGGAAGCCACAGCCCTAGTGGAATGAGCCGTAATTCTTTCAGGAGGCTGCTGTCCAGCAGTCTCATATGCCAGGCGGATGATACTTCTCAGCCAAAAAGAAAGAGAGGTAGCCGTAGCTTTCTGACCCCTATGCTTTCCAGAATAAACAATGAATAATGAAGATGATTGACAGAAATCCTTAGTTGCCTGTAAGTAAAACTTTAAGGCACGGACCGTGTCCAAGTTATGTAACAGACACTCCTTCTTAGAAGAAGGATTAGGACACAAGGAAGGAACAACAATTTCCTGATTTATATTCTTATTTGAAACAACCTTAGGAAGGAACCCAGGTTTGGTACGTAAAACCACCTTATCAGAATGAAATATGAGATAAGGCGAATCACACTGTAATGCTGAAAGCTCAGAAACTCTTCGAGCAGAAGAAATAGCAACCAAAAACAGAACTTCCAAGATAATAGTTTAATAGCTATGGAATGCATAGGTTCAAACGGAACCCCTTGCAGAACTCGAAGAACTTAATTCAAACTCCAGGGAGGAGTAATAGGTCTAAATACAGGCTTAATTCTAGATAGAGCCTGACAAAAAGACTGAACATCTGATACATTTGCCAAACGTTTGTGAAACAGAATTGACAAAGCTGAAATTTGTCCCTTTAAGGAACTTGCTGATAACCCTTTCTCCAATCCTTCTTGGAGAAAAGACAAAATCCTAGGAATCCTAACTTTACTCCATGAGTAACCCTTGGATTCACACCAATAAAAGATATTTACGCCATATCTTATGATAGATCTTTCTAGCGACAGGCTTTCTAGCCTGTATCAAAGTATTGATAACTGAATCAGAGAATCCTCGCTTCGATAAAATCAAGCGTTCAATCTCCACGTAGTAAGTTGCAGAGAAATTAGATTTGGATGTTGGGAAGAACCTTGAATGAGAAGGTCCTGTCTCAACGGAAGTGGCCATGCAGGCGGTATCAGGATCACTGAAACTCTCTCCTGTTTGATTCGAGCAATCACGCGTGGGAGGAAAGTAAACGGCGGAAACACATAAGCTAGGCTGAACAACCAAGGTACTGCCAAGGCATCTATCAGTTCGGCCTGAGGATCCCTTGACCGGGATCCGTATCTTGGAAGCTTGGCATTCTGACGAGATGCCATCAAATCCAATTCCGGTCTGCCCCATCTGAGAATTAATGAGGCAAATACCTCCGGGTGAAGTTCCCACTCCCCCGGATAAAAAGTCTGTCGACTTAAAAAAAATCTGCTTCCCAGTTCTCTACCCCTGGGATGTAGATCGCTGACAGATGACAAGAGTGGGCCTTCGCCCAACGGATTATCTTGGATACTTCTATCATCGCTAAGGAACTCCTTGTTCCCCCCCTGATAATTGATATATGCCACAGTTGTGATGTTGTCCGACTGGAATCTGATGAATTTGGCCAAAGCCAACTGAGGCCACGCCTGAAGCGCATTGAATATTGCTCTCAGTTCCAGAATATTGATTGGAAGTAGAGACTCCACCTGAGTCCAAACACCCTGAGCCTTCAGGGAGTTCCAAACTGCACCCCAGCCCAGAAGGCTGGCATCTGTTGTCACTATCACCCACGAGGGTCTGCGGAAACAAGTCCCCTGAGACAGATGATCTGGCAACAACCACCAAAGAAGAGAGTTTCTGGTCTCTTGATCCAGAATTATCTTTGGAGATAAATCCTCATAATCCCCATTCCACTGACCGAGCATGCACAGTTGCAGTGGTCTGAGATAAAGGTGAGCAAAAGGAACGATGTCCATTGCCGCTACCATTAATCCGATTACCTCCATACACTGAGCCACTGATGGCCGAGGAATGGACAGTAGTGCTCGCCAAGCATTCAAAATCTTTGATTTTCTGACCTCCATCAGAAATACTTTCATGACTACCGAGTCTATCAAAGTTCCCAAGAAAGGAACCCTTGTCTGTGGAACAAGTGAACTCTTCTCTATGTTCACCTTCCAGCCGTGAGTTCTCAGAAAAGAAAACACTGTGTCCGTGTGAGATTTTGTCAGATGATATGTTGACGCCTGAATCAGAATATCGTCCAGATAAGGCGCCACCGCTATCCCTTGTGGTCTGAGGACCACCAAAAGAGACCCTAGAACCTTTGTGAAGATCGTTGGTTAATCCAAAAATTACTGCACCCAGAAGCAAGGGCAGAAATAGGGCTTTAGAAGTACTTATATCAACATGTAGTCAAAAGATAGATAAAAATACACTCAGCCTCCGAAGAAGCAAAAGTATCAAATTTGTAGAATTTAGAAAAAGTATGAAGCGAAGACCAAGTCGCAGCCTTACAAATCTGTTCCACAGAAGCCTCATTTTTAAAAGCCCATGTGGAAGCCACCGCTCTAGTGGAATGAGCTGTAATTCTTTCAGGAGGCTGCTGGCCAGCAGTCTCATAAGCTAAGCAGATTATACTTCTTAACCAAAAAGAAAGAGAAGTTGCTGAAGCCTTTTGGCCTCTCCTCTGTCCAGAGTAGACAACAAACAATGCAGATGTTTGATGAAAATCTTTAGTAGCTTGTAAATAAAACTTTAAAGCACGAACCACGTCAAGATTGTGTAATAGACGTTCCTTCTTTGAAGAAGGATTAGGACACAGTGACAGAACAACAATCTCCTGATTGATATTCTTATTAGATACCACCTTAGGAAGAAACCCAGGTTTGGTACGCAAAACTACCTTATCTGCATGGAAGATCAGATAAAGGGAATCACACTGCAAGGCAGATAACTCTGAAACTCTACGAGCCGAAGAGATAGCTACCAAAAACAGAACTTTCCAAGATAAAATCTTGATATCTATGGAATGCAGAGGTTCAAACGGAACCCCTTGAAGAACTTTAAGAACTAAATTTAAACTCCATGGCGGAGCAACAGGTTTAAACACAGGCTTGATTCTAACTAAAGCCTGACAAAACGCCTGAACGTCTGGAACATCCGCCAGACGCTTGTGCAAAAAAATAGACAGAGCAGAAATCTGTCCCTTTAAGGAACTAGCTGACAATCCCTTCTCCAATCCTTCTTGAAGAAAAGACAATATCCTGGGAATCCTGACTTTACTCCATGAGTAACCCTTGGATTCACACCAATGAAGATATTTACACCATATCTTATGATAGATTTTCCTGGTGAGAGGCTTTTGAGCCTGAATTAAGGTATCAATGACCGAATCGGAAAAACCACGCTTTGATAAACTCAAGAGTTTAATCTCCAAGCAGTCAGACGCAGAGAAATTAGATTTGGATGTTTGAAGGGACCTTGAAGTAGAAGGTCCTGCCTCAGCGGCAGAGTCCATGGTGGAAAGGATGACATGTCCACCAGATCTGCATACCAAGTCCTGCGTGGCCACGCAGGAGCTATCAAAATCACCAAAGCTCTCTCCTGCTTGATCTTGGCAATCAGCCGAGGGAGCAGAGGAAACGGTGGAAACACATAAGCCAGGCTGAAGGACCAGGGCGCTGCTAGAGCATCTATCAGCGCTGCCTGGGGATCCCTTGACCTGGATCCATAACAAGGAAGTTTGGCGTTCTGACGAGACGGCATGAGATCCAGTTCTGGTTTGCCCCAAGTTGAATCAGCTGGGCAAATACCTCCGGATGGAGCTCCCACTCCCCCGGATGAAAAGTCTGCCGACTTAGAAAATCCGCCTCCCAGTTCTCTACTCCTGGGATATGGATAGCTGAGAGATGGCAAGAGTGAACCTCTGCCCATAGAATTATCTTTGAAACCTCCAACATTGCCAGGGGGCTCCTTGTTCCCCCCTGATGGTTGATATAGGCTACAGTTATGATGTTGTCCGACTGAAATCTGATGAACCTGACCGCAGCTAGCTGAGGCCAAGCCTGAAGAGCATTGAATATCGCTCTTAGTTCCAGAATGTTTATCGGAAGGAGGGCCTCCTCCTGAGTCCACGAACCCTAAGCCTTCAGGGAGTTCCAGACTGCACCCCAGCCCAGAAGGCTGGCATCTGTCGTTACTATAGTCCAATCTGGCCTGCGGAAGCTCATCCCCTTGGACAGATGGACCCGAGATAGCCACCAGAGAAAAGAATCCCTGGTTTCTTGATCCAGATTTAGTAGAGGGGACAAATCTGTGTAATCCCCATTCCACTGACTGAGCATGCAAAGTTGCAGCGGTCTGAGATGTAGGCGGGCAAACGCTACTATGTCCATTGCCGCTACCATTAAACCGAGCCACTGAAGGATGAGAAGTGGAATAAAGAACACGGCAAGAGTCTAGAAGTTTTGACAATCTGGCCTTCGTTAGGTAAATCTTCATTTCTACCGAATCTATCAGAGTCCCTAGGAATGAAACTCTTGTTAGAGGTGATAGAGAATTCTTTCCTTTGTTCACCTTCCACCTATGGGACCTCAGAAATGCCAGAACAATGTCCGTGTGGGACCTGGCAATTTGAAAAGTCGACGCCTGTATCAGAATGTTGTCTAAGTAAGGGGCTACTGCTATACCCCGCAGCCTTAGGACCGCTAGAAGGGACCCTAGAACCTTTGTAAAGATTCTTGGTGCCGTGGCCAACCCGAAGGGAAGAGCCACAAACTGGTAGTACCTGTATAGAAAGGCAAACCTGAGAAAACAATGATGATCTTTGTGTATCGGGATGTGAAGATAAGCATCCTTTAAGTCTACGGTAGTCATATATTGACCCTCCTGGATCATAGGAAGGATGGTTCGAATAGTCTCCATCTTGAAGGATGGGACTCTGAGAAATTTGTTTAAGATCTTGAGATCTAAGATTGGTCTGAATGTTCCCTCTTTTTTGGGAACTACAAACAGATTTGAATAGAAGCCCTGTCCCTGTTCCTCCTGTGGAACTGGGTGGATCACTCCCATAACTAGGAGGTCTTGAACACAATGTAAGAATGCCTCTCTCTATCTGGTTTGCAGATAAAAGTGAGAGATGAAATCTCCCTCTTGGGGGAGAGGTTTTGAATTCCAGAAGATAACCCTTGGACACAATTTCCAATGCCCAGGGATCCTGGACGTCTCTTGCCCAAGCCTGGGCGAAGAGAGAGAGTCTGCCCCCTACTAGATCCGTTTCCGGATCGGGGGCTGCTCCTTCATGCTGTCTTAGAGGCAGCAGCAGGCTTTTTGGCCTGTTTCCCCTTGTTCCAAGCCTGGTTAGGTCTCCAGACCGGCTTAGACTGGGCAAAAGTTCCCTCTTGTTTTGTGTTAGAGGAAATTGAAGCTGCCGGAAACGGCCGAAAACTAGACTGTTTGGTCCTTAATTTGTTGGACCTATCTTGAGGAAGGGCGTGACCTTTTCCTCCAGTGATGTCAGAAATTATCTCCTTCAGTCCAGGCCCGAATAGGGTCTGTCCTTTGAAGGGAATGTTGAGAAGTTTAGACTTTGAAGTCACGTCAGCTGACCAGGATTTAAGCCATAGCGCCCTACACGCCTGAATAGCAAAACCTGAATTTTTAGCCGTTAGTTTGGTTAAATGAACAACGGCGTCAGAAACAAATGAATTGGCTAGCTTAAGAGCCTTAAGCTTGTCAATAATATCTTCCAACAGGGTTTCAACCTGTAGAGCCTCCTCTAGAGACTCAAACCAGAAAGCTGCAGCAGCAGTGACTGGGGCAATGCATGCAAGAGGCTGGAGAATAAAACCTTGGTAACCCTCTAATTTGTTATCCATTGGATCTAGAAAGGCACAACTGTCCTCGACAGGAATAGTGGTACGCTTAGCTAGAGTAGAAACTGCTCCCTCCACCTTAGGGACCGTCTGCCATAAGTCCCGTGTAGCGGCGTCTATAGGAAACATCTTTTTAAAAACAGGAGGGGGAGAGAACGGTACACCTGGTCTATCCCATTCCTTAGTAATAATTTCAGAAAACCTTTTAGGGATTGGAAAAACATCAGTGTAAGTAGGTACTGCATAGAATTTATCCAATCTACATAATTTCTCTGGGACTACAATAGTGTCACAGTCATCCAGAGTTGCTAAGACCTCCCTGAGCAATACGCGGAGGTGCTCAAGCTTAAATTTAAATGTAGACATATCAGAATCAGGTTGAAGTATCTTCCCTGAATCAGAAAAATCACCCACAGATCGAAGCTCCCCTGCTTCAGCTTCAGTACATTGTGAGGGTGTATCAGACATAGCCACTAAAGCGTCAGAGAGCTCTGTATTTATTCTAGTCCCAGAGCTGTCTAGCTTTCCTTGCAATCCTGGCAGTTTAGATAATACCTCTGTAAGGGTATGATTCATAACTGCCGCCATGTCTTGCAAGGTATACGCAATGGGCGCGCTAGATGTACTTGGCGTCCCCTGAGGGGAATTTATAGGTTCTGACACGTGGGGAGAGTTAGACGGCATAACTTCCTCCTCGTCAATTTCTTCTAGTGATAAATTTTTTAAAGCCAGAATATGGTCTTTGTAATCTATAGTAAAATCAGTGGATTTGGTACACATTCTAAGAGGGGGTTCCACAATGGCTTCTAAACATAATGAACAACGAGTTCCTCTAAGTTAGACATGTTTAAACAGACTAGTAATGAGACCAGCAAGCTTGGAAAACACTTTAATAACTGTGAACAAGCAAAAAATAAAAACGGTACTGTGCCTTTAAGAGAAAAAAACAATCACAGAAACTGCAAAACAGTGAAAAAAGCAGTAAATCTTACGACATTTTTACAGTGTGTATAATAGACTGAAATAGCATTGCACCCACTTGCAAATGGATGATTAACCCCTTAGTTTCAAAACCGGGTCAAAAAAACGATTTAAATGTTTTTAAACAGTCACAACCAACTGCCACAGCTCTGCTGTGGCCCTACCTGCCCATACAAAGACTTTGGAAGGCACAAAAACCCTTTAGAGAGGTCCTATATGTTCAGGGGACTCCTTCAGGGAAGCTGGATGTGTCAAGCTGCAAAAACTACTAGGCCCCTCCCAACCTGTACTCACAGTGAGAGGGCCTTAAAAAACTATCCCTAGGGGGCGGAGCAAGCCTAGCAACTGAACAGACGCATATTACTTCAGCTCCATTGCAATGTTTTATTATTTTGTTTTCAGACTGTTCAACCCAGCTTAAAATGCTATCAAATGCTATCACAGATCTATCTAGTACCAAGGATCAAGTTAGTGCTACCTGAGATGCATTAAGATACCTGAAATCAGAGATTAATATTTGCCGAAGAGACCAATGCACAGCTTCAGGCCGGCCATTTTGGTGACCACGAGGATACTAATTAATCCAAAGTACAAGGCTACAGATTGCGTTCAGTACAACGCTAAAAGGCAGTCTAGCATGGAGTTCACTACCGGCTTCCTAGAGGATCTGCTATGTCTCGTGGAGGACCATCACACTGCTCTGGAAGCAGCGTTGCTTGATGCTTTCCAACCTACAACCACCTCCTCACCTCCTGTTCAAAGCCCAGGTATGATGGACCGAGGAGATGGCAGAGGTTCGGAGCCCAGGGACTTAACTTATACCTGTCACAGTGCCAAGAGAGAGCCGACTCTGGACGGCGCATTACTTTCAGCAGTTGAGGGGAGGAATACAGTCGCATGCGCTAAGGGCTTGGAACCCGCTACTACCATAGCCACAATGCACAACTGGGAGAGCTTTACTGACACCCACTCAGCCCTTACTCCACACCAGGAGTTCGAGAGAGATATGCTTAAAAACCCTACCCTCAGAACACGCTGTCACGATGGAGGAATGGCCGTGCAGAGGAGGCCCCACGCTGTCCTTGTTGCCTCTATGCGCTGCGCACCATGCTACAATGCTGAAGTCCACGCTGAGATCAGGAGAGGTGACTCAAAAAACAATTCTGGCTACCGGTGGGGGGTAAACTTGCAGAACATTGCTTCACTGTTGTTGCAGCCGCAGCTGCATTTATATGTTTACTACCTCACGAAGTTCAAATGGTTTAGTTACAGTTACAGTAAGTTCAGTGCTGTCTTACATATATTTACTCCTAAAGTTATATGTACTTTACAACAGTTATCGCATATGAGGAGTTTGAACATTTACCCTCTCAATGACTAGTGGGACTGCTTGCTGTGCTAAAATATATAGACTGTATGTCTCTACTAAGCTATCGTAATAAGGCTTTCTGGCTTCTTGTTTATAATAGCTCTACAATTGCGTTCTTAAATGTTGAACTAAAATTCTATCTGTTTACAGGTTAATATAAGATGCTCCTCTGAAAATTTGTATAATCCCTGTTCTGTTTAATTTGAGGGGGGGTTTGGATAACGCAGTAGGTTTGGCAGGAACATTTACACCTTTAATTAAGTGCTCCGCCTATAGCAGTTCTTATACTTCCTAAGGTGTGGGTGACAGTTTAAATAAGGTATGTGCCTAGGCAACAGAGCATACTAAAGTTTTTTCAGCTGCTTCAGCGTTTGTTCTCCCTATAGGAACCATCCAGTGATAGCAATTGTATTTTACACTTTTCTGTAAATTCAAATATCTCTTCTGTCCAAGTGTGTACACTGTAATTCATGGGTGTGAGGAGACGCTTCCCTGTTCATATATTTTCAAGGGCAAGATCCCCTTAGATAACTAGCTACTAATAGCAATACCTAATAGGTTTGTGCCTGCCTATTGTGAGCTTCTGTTCCTCCCCTCGACCTAAATAGATACCAATTTCAGCGTGGAGTAATGTTGCTTCCTATCTTATGTTTGTTATCTCATTAATATATTAGTTAGCATACATATCAAGATCACGCCTTAGTGATCCTCTAACTATGACAGTTGGGTGAGGGCCAGATATAGATGGCGGAGTTTTGGAATGCAGTTTATATGTCTATATGTAGGATATTACAGTCCCTACCACATTCTACTACGTATACTTACCCTGCAGCCCACCCTTAACTGTATTCCCAGTTCTCTTCGGCAGTGTCACGAGTAAGAGCGTCTCTTTGTAAATTTTGGTTGCTCACAACTGTCTCTATGTATGAAAAGTTATGCCGAGTGATTGCACACTCATTTCCCTAGCCCTAGTTTGGAGATGGTGGGACAACCCACATAACCTATAATCATCTTGAGGTCAATATATAGAATATTAGAAATATGGATCACTTCATACATTTCAATCACCTCCCCCCCCCCACCCATGATAATGTACCCTCTATTTTAGAGGGGCTCAATACGCGGTTTGTCTTGTGTATACCGCAACCTAACTATCACATCCCTCACTTCCTAAGCTTTAATCCCCACATAACATTTAAGAGAAAAATCTGTAAGACCACCCGGATCAGCAGGTCTGATCTCTATTGCTTTCCACCTGTATATATGATTCTAACACAGTGTCTAGTAGCCCCTATCAAGGTACTAGATTAACCTCTTAAGGACATATGACGGAATTGTCATAAAACAATTGAGCAAACAAAGCTGTGTCCTTAAAGGGTTAAATATACCATTTCAGATTGCATTTATAACTACAGGAAGCAAATGTTGCACTTAAATACCCTACTTCAAACTCTGCTTATCAATACAGGAAGTGAATATTATTCTATATTTTACATAGCATTATATATATTGGTTATACTCTAACTATCTCATTTACTTCAAGAAAATTGCTATACGCTTGAATGTATGTAAATCTATCTTAAATATAAAAAGGTTTGTCATTGAGGCCCGTGAGTGGTCTCTCCAGATAGCAATAACCTCCTAAACTTGGTATATTTTTGTTTGAGGCCCAAGAGTGGTGTGAATTTGGAGGTAGGTTGAGTACTAGGCATTTCATACATGTATGTTTAAATTGCATATTACTATTGTAACCCAATGCTATTCTGTACTACTGTTTCAAGATTTTTGTATGCCTTTTTTTTTTTTAAAAAAAAACCTCAAATAAAAATTATTTAAAAAAAAAAAACTATCCCTAGGCAAAATCTAGTCAGCCATGTGGAAAAACTGGGCCCCAGAATAAAGTTTTATCAACAATATATAATAAACATTAATATACCTCAAACAAATGTTATATCTATTTAGTAATGGGAGTAAATAACAAATATATTACCCTTTACAGCAAGCATGATACCAGTCGTTATTAAATCACTGTAATCAGGCTTACCTTAAATAAATCCGGTATTGTCAGCATTTTCTAGCTTATCATCTCTCTAGAAAAATTTAAAACTGCACATACCTCAGAGCAGGAGACCCTGCACGCTATTCCCCCAGCTGAAGTTACCCATCTCTTCAGTTATGTGTGAGAACAGCAGTGGATCTTAGTTACAAGCTGCTAAGATCATCAAAAACCCCAGGCAGACTCTTCTTCAACTTTCTGCCTGAGGCTAAAATAGTACAACTCCGGTACCATTTGAAAATAATAAAAAAAAAAAATGAAGATAAACTACATTAATGCACCACATCTCTCTAGCTACTTCCCTTGTCGAGAGCTGCAAGAGAATGACTGGGAGGTGGCAGTTAGGGGAGGAGCTATATAGACAGCTCTGCTGTGGGTGATCCTCTTGCAGCTTCCTGTTGGGAAGGAAAATATCCCACAAGTAATGGATGAATCCGTGGACTGGATACACCTTACAAGAGAAATGCAGTTTTGCACTAAAGTAAAAATACACACACAATATAACCCTCGTTTTTTATATTGTCTCCCATGTCACATAATGCCCAAATATCAACTAATGATAAATATAATATAGGGACTCCAGTAACACCCCTCTTATTAAAATAGGTTTTACTGCTTACCCCATTCCCATACAGGGAAATAATGCCAGCCAGTTCTGATACACCAAGTCTCCTCAGAAAAAAGGCTGCACATACCTTAATGCTGCTTGTAGCATGAAACCGGTCTCCACACTGAAGATGTCTCATGGTTACCTTCAGAAGTCTTGTGGGAACCAGCATGGATCTTAGTTACAAATGCTAAGATCATCAAACCTCAGGGCAGAAATCTTCTTCCATATCCCCCTGAGGAAAATAGTATGCACCGGTACCATTTAAAATAAAAAGCTTCTTAATTGAAGAAACTAAAACCAACACCTCACTTTACCATGTCTTCCTAGTATAAACCAGGCAAAGAGAATGACTGAGGGTGGAGGGGAAGGGGAGGGGCTATATATACAGCTCTGCTGTGGTGCTCTTTGCCCCTTCCTGTTAGCAGGAGGTTAATATCCCACAAGTAAGGATGAAATCCGTGGACTCGTCAGATCTATATATATATATATATGCACTTACCTGATAAATTAATTTCTTTCATGGTGACGAGAGTCCACAAGCTAGTTCTGATTGGATATACATTGCTACCAGGAGGGGGGTAAAGTTTCCCAAACCTCAAATGCCTATAAATAAACCTCCCATCTCACTCATGCCTCAGTTTAATTTATAGCCACGTTAGTGAGGTGTATAAGGAGTAAAAGCATAAAAAAGAGGAACAGGATAATGTGCTTTATACAAAAAAAATCATAACCCCCAAAAAATAGGTGGGTCTCATGGACTCTCGCCACCATGAAATAAATTAATTTATCAGGTAAATTCTTACATCAATTTTTTTTTTTTCATGTAAATGGCAAGAGTCCATGAGCTAGTGATGTATGGAATATACATTCCTACCAGGAGGGGGCAACGTTTCCCAAACCTCAAAATGCCTATAAATACACCTCCCACCACACTCACACCTTAGTTTTTACAAACTTTGCCTCTTATGGAGGTGGTGAAGTAAGTTTGTGCTTGATTTCTTTTATGATAAGCGCTTCTAAGCATTTTGAAGCACAATTCCTCTCAGAGTACAGTGTTTGTCAGAGGGATGTGAAGAGAGTATCGCCTGTTGATTTTTATGGTTTCACTCATGGGAAATCTTTTTAAGGGTTCTCTGTTATCGGTCGTAGGGATTCATCTCCTACCTCCCTTTTCAGATCAACTATATACTCATACCATTTCCTCTGCTGATAGTTTTCAGTACTGGTTTGGCTATCTGCTATATGTGGATGGGTGTCTTTTGGTAAGTATATATCATTGTTTAAGACACTCTCAGCTATGTTTGGCGCTTTATGTATTAATATAAAGTTTTAAACATATGTATTTACTTATATTTGCCATGAGACAGGTCTATGTGCATTTCCCTTTGCAGTCTAACAGTTTCATTATGGGAATCATGTTTTAGGAAGTTATTTTTTTACCTAGGGTTTAGTCTTTTTTTTTAATTTGACTTGTTTTTTCTTATTTTCATGGACAAATCTTGGCTCACAAGGGCGCAAAAATGCTGTTATTTATTGCGTTATTTTCGGCGCAAACATTTTTGCTGCAAATTTTTGTCTATAGTGACGCAAGTTTCGCATTTTCTGCGTCTTTGTTATCGTTAGGTTGTTTGGCGCAAAGTCAGGCTTGTTATGATGCGAGTTGCATCATTTCCAGATGTTGGTTGGCGCCAAAATATTTTCACTTCTATTTGCGTTGTGCGTCATACTTAGCGCCAAATATTTTTTAGGTATTTTACCCCACTTCTTTTATGCTTTTGCTCTCTTTATATTCTAGAGGGCTATGCTGTTTGCTTTCTGCCTCTTTAGCATATGCATTTTCCCCCATACCTGAAACTGCTATATGAGGAAATTGGATATTTTGTTTAAATGTTATTTTTTCTTTCACATTTTTGCAAAGATGTCTCAGTCTAATCCTGCCTCAGAAGCTACTGTAGGAACCATGCTGCCTGAACACAGTGCTACCAAAGCTAAATGTATCTTTTGTAAGCAAGATGAGATTATATCTCTGGCTATATTATGTAACCGTTGTCATGATAAGCTTTTGCATGCCTATAATGTTTCTATTAGTACTAGTACAGCGTCTGTTGTTCCCTCAACATCTAATGTACATGATATCCCTGTTGATATGAAAAATGATATTGCTGATGCGATACAAAAGGCTATGTCTGCTATTCCACCTTCTAATAAACGTAAAAGGTCTTTTAAAACTTCTCATAAGACTGATGGAATTTGTAATTTCCATCAACATACTGAAATATCCTCCTGAAGAGGATCTCTCTGGTTCAGAAGATCCTACTTCAGACATTGAAATTGATAAATCTTCTTATTTTTTTAAGATTGAATATATTCGTTCTTTATTGAAAGAAGTATTGGTTACTTTGGATATTGAGGGGTCTGGTTCTATTGATAACAAATCCAGTAAACATTTAAATTCTGTTTTTAAACCTCCAGTGATTACTCCTGAGGTTTTTCCTGTTCCAGATGCGGTTTCTGATGTGATTGCTAAGGAATGGTCTAAGCCTGGTGCTTCTTTTAATCCTTCTTCTAGGTTCAAGAAGTTATATCCTTTACCAGTGGCTAATTTAGAGTTTTGGGGAGAAGTCCCTAAGGTTGGCAGAGCTACTTTTGCCACACGTACTACTATTCCTATGGAAGACAGTATTTCTTTTAAGGATCCTTTAGATAGGAAGATTGAATCTTATCTAATGAAAGCTTATTTATTTTCTGGCTATATTCTCAGGCCTGCCATTTCTATAGCTGATAATGTGGCCGCATCAACTTTTTGGTTGGATAGCTTAGCACATCAGGAAGCAGATCCTGATTTGTCTAGTATTGTTTGTTTGCTTCAACATGCTAATCATTTTATCTGTGATGCTATTTTTGATATCATCAAGACTGATGTTAAATCTATGTATTTAGCTATTTTGGCTAGAAGAGCTTTATGGCTTAAATCATGGAATGCTGACATGGTATCTAAATCAAGATTACTATCTCTATCTTTCCAGGGTAATCATTTATTTGGTTCTCAGTTGGATTCTATTATTTCCACTATCACTGAGGGGAAGTGTAATGTTCTGTTCTGTACCTTTAAGGCATGGCTCAAAAGTCTATATAAGGCCCCTCCTCATCCTGTTTCATTGCTAAGTATTTTGATTCATTAGGTTAACTAAACTGTGAACAGAAGTTGCTCCTTAGCCTTTTATGAGAGATTCACTCTCCAAATTAAATATACCTTAAAGTTCCAGTCACCTCCACTTCCAAGTACTGTGACAATAATTCTTACATCGGAACCGGCTGCAGGTTACTTCGCCATCCTCCTCTTGAGCAATCCTCAGCTACCCGCATCTACTCCAAGTGCCGCTGGGAAGCAACCTGCTCATAACACAGAGTCACACTCTGTAGCACCTCTCCTCTTCCACACGCTGTTTGAACTCACACGCTGCATCGGCAGCACGCCTGTAAACAGCGCGCTCTGCAGCACCTCACCTCTCCCACACGCTGTGTGCATCACGCTTCTTTGGCAGCACGCCATACCCCACGCTGAGATCGAGGTTAACAAACACCACTCGATACCTCCTCACAGAACCATACGGAACCGCAAGTATAAATTGCCAGACAGTACTTATATGTTATTCTCCTGTTGAAACCGGAACGCTACTGGGATTCTTATGAATGTCCTTGAGTCTGTTCTGACTCAGCTAATGAACATTGAGAGATACCTATAGCTTAGTGCAACATATTAATCAGCTTAATCCTTTCTCAGTGGATACTGTAGCTAGTTTCAAACATTGACACACTTCTTACACTCTAAATGCTTGGTTGCATGCAACTATCTGTGTGTTCTTTCTGATACTCCCACACTCTAGGAGTCTTTCATCCTTGCTACTCACTCCTTTTTATTTTACATTTCGTTCACTCATTCCTTCCTTGTTTTCTGACTACATCTTAGTCCCCTCACGTCAATGAGCAAGATCTGGACTTTATGCTTATAAAGTCTATAGGTTTGGTGTGAGACGGAGCGGTACTCATAGGCTGCATGCTACACAAAATTGTCTACTTACTAAACCTTACATAATACTTAGCCACAAAAGAATAGCATACCAGTCTATCAGAAAATATGGATTTAAGTGAACTATCCTCCAGGGTTGGCACCCTGTCCCAAAATATGGACCTTATGCTCCAAGGGTTGCGAGAGATCAAGGCTGAAAATCAGCAACTAAGGAAGTATATCAATGAACAAATGCAAGTAAAACCAGAAACAACTGATTCACCTGAACCACAGATATGCCCCCCTGAAAAATTCTCAGGGGATAGGGCACGGTTCAGGGATTTCCAGAATTCCTGCACCCTATTCTTTCAGTTGAAACCCAAAACCTATCCAAATGATCGCATTCGAGTACTGACAGTGATCTCTTACCTCTCTGGAGAGGCCAGAACCTGGGCTAATACTTTCTACGAGTCCAATGACCCTATCCTCAATTCACTGGACTTGTTTTTCTCGGCAATGGCACTTCTGTATCAGGACCAGGACAGGCAAGCCACTGCCGAAACCACAATAAGGGGAATCCGACAGGGCAGACGCCCCGTAGAAGACTACATAGCCGAATACAAAAGATGGGCCCCTGACACACTCTGGAATGAGCATGCGCTCAAAAACCAATTCCGAATGGGCCTCAGCGAAAGCATCAAAGATGAGTTGGCACGTATCACTATGCCCACCAGTTTGGAGTGTCTCATTTCACTTTGCATCTCAATTGACAGACGTCTCCGGGAGAGGAAATCCGAAAGGGGTACCCCTGAGTATCATGTAAAGAAGCACTTCAGTACAGTTGCGCCCTCTAGATCAATAGAGGAGCCCATGGAGATCGCCTTCGTCAAGGGGCCCCTCAGACCAGAGGAGAAAGCCCGCCGCAAGCAACTGAACCTATGCATGTACTGTGCTAGTACCGACCATACAGTGAAGGACTGCCCTAACCTCACCAGACAAAGGAAGGGTAAGTTCTATAACACAAGAGAATCTGTCTGTCATGTCACAAATTATAAATCAACATCTCACCTATGCTTCTCTGTTTCTCTGCAGTGGGTGCAACGTCAAGTACGTACTCGAGCCGTGATTGATTCCGGAGCCACTGGAGACTTCATCGACTATGATTTTGTTAAATTACACAATATTCCAATAATAAAAAAGCTTAATTCACTTCCTATCAGACTTGTGGATGGTTCTTCCATTAAATCTGGTCCGATTACTCACCAGACTCAACCCCTGAAACTAACTTTTTCTTCAGGGCATTCTGAATTTGTAGTATTTGAAGTGATACTAACTCCTTTATTTCCACTCATCCTAGGTTTGAAGTGGCTCAAACTCCACAACCCCTCTATTCATTGGGGTACCGGTGATCTGCAGTTCTTATCCAAGGAGTGCAAAGACCATTGTAACAGTCACAATTCTCGTGTCCTTCTACAGATTACAGAAGTCTCAATACCTCAGTGCTATCTGGAATTCTCTGATGTCTTTGACAAAAAAGAGGCTCAGGCTCTACCGCCGCACAGGCCATATGATTGCCCGATTGAACTTCTACCCGGAGCCACCATCCCTTACGGTCGTATATTTCCTTTATCAGAACCTGAACTGCGGCACTTAAAAGAATACCTGGATGAAAACTTACGCAAGGGTTTCATTAGACCCTCAACATCCTCCGCTGGTGCGGGTATATTCTTTGTCAGAAACAAAGACAAAAGTTTACGACCTATTATAGACTACCGGGAGCTCAACGCAAGAACAAAGAAAAACAGGTATCCGTTACCTCTCATACCCGAACTAATTGAAAGGTTACAAGGCGCTAAAGTATACACGAAACTAGATCTACGTGGCGCCTACAATTTGGTTCGAATTAGGAAGGGTGATGAATGGCTGACCGCTTTTCGAACAAGGTATGGCTTGTTCGAGTATACGGTCATGCCATTCGGCCTGTGCAACGCCCCCGCCACATTCCAACACTTTATGAATGACCTGTTTCGGGACCTGTTGGATGTTATCATGGTGATATACTTGGACGACATCTTGATATATTCTGATAATCTACCAGATCATATTTCTCATGTAAAAACGGTTTTAACCCGTTTAAGAGAGCATTCCCTCTACGTAAAGGTTGAGAAATGTATCTTCAATACCGATACTATATCCTTCCTTGGATACCACATATCACCCTCAGGAATCAAGATGGAAGACAACAAAGTCGAGGCTGTCACGAACTGGCCAACACCATCATCCAAAAAGGACGTACAAAAGTTCTTAGGCTTCTCAAATTTCTACAGGAAATTTATTCAAGGATTCTCTGCCATAGTCAAACCATTAACCACTTTAACCAAGAAAAATCTCCATTTCATTTGGACTAAAGAAGCCGAGTCCGCCTTTCAACTTCTCAAACGACGGTTCGTAACTGCACCTATTCTCAAATTCCCTGATCCATCACTACCGTACACTCTGGAGGTTGACGCCTCGGACCATGCAATCGGAGCAGTTCTATCCCAGAGACATCCACCGACTCAAGGTCTTCATCCTGTTTCATACTATTCTAGGCTCATGAGCACTGCAGAACTTAATTATGCTGTGGGAGACAAGGAACTTCTGGCTATAAAAGCCTCTCTGGAATTTTGGAGGCATCTACTCGAGGGTACCACCACGCCTATTGTCATACTCACTGACCATAGAAATCTACAGTTCCTTAAGACAAATAAAACCCTCAGTGCTCGCCAAGTACGTTGGAGCCTCTTCTTCAGCAGGTTTAATTTTCTTATTACCTACAGACCTGGAACGAAGAATGGAAAGGCTGACGCCCTGTCCAGGAGAGACCCAAGACCCCTATCCTCCATCCCTTCTGACACCATTGTTCCTCAAGATAGAATAATCGGTCTCACTACTGTTAACAACTCTGATCTCCTGATGCATCAGAACCGGGATACCTCTGAAAATTCTCTCCTACTTCATAAGGCTCCTAACGGTCTATTATACAGAGGAAAACGAATTTACGTCCCCAACACCCTACGCGGGACAGTACTTCATTCAGCCCATGACTCCCTGTTAGCTGGTCATCCGGGTGTACACAAGACCCTCCACATCTTGAGAAGAGACTACTGGTGGCCACACATGACTGAATCTGTATTAGAATACGTGAAGTCCTGTATCACCTGTTCACAGAACAAGCACTTGAGACACCATCCTTATGGTTGTCTTCTTTCTTTACCGGTTCCGGAAAGACCATGGAAGGCCATCGCCATGGACTTTATCGTTGACCTCCCAACGTCTCGGAATCACAACACTATACTTGTCGTAGTAGATCATTTTTCCAAAATGGCCCATTTTCTTCCTGCTATTGGTCTACCAACAGCTAAAGAGACTGCTCGACTCTTCCTCAACCACATTGTCCGTTTACATGGCCTCCCAGACACAATAACCACAGATAGGGGAACACAGTTTACCTCTCGGTTCTGGACATGTCTATGTGAGACACTTCAGATAGAGAAGCGGATGTCAACCGCTTTCCATCCTCAGAGCAACTGTCTTTGTGAAAGAACAAACCAAACCCTGGAACAATTCCTACGCTGTTACTGTTCTGCACAACAGGATAACTGGTTAGAGCTACTACCATCAGCTGAATTTGCTTTTAATAACTCCACCAATGCTTCAACAAAAAACACTCCTTTCTACATTAATTACGGGTTCCACCCCTCATATCACCTCAATAATTGCTCTAATACTGATTCACCAGTCGTTAATGACTTAGTAAATTCCATTGCTCAGGGATTCAGTACCCTGAGATCCATCCTTCAGGATGCACAAAAGACCCAACAGCACTACTACAACCTAAGGAGAACCACCGCGCCACTCTATAAGACTGGAGACAAAGTGTGGCTCTCCACCAAGCACCTGAAACTACCTGTACCATCCAAGAAGTTAGCCCCTCTCTTCATTGGTCCCTTCCCTGTGGAAAAAGTATTGAATAGGAATTCCATCAGATTGCTTCTGCCTCCTGGATACAGAATCCACCCGGTTTTCCATGTGGCCCTGCTCAAACCGTATCATCCGGGTAGACCAGACTCGGGTCGTCGTCTTGCTCCTGCTCAACTTGATGCAGGGAATGAGTATGAGGTACAGGCTATCCTGGATTCACGATATTCTGGCAGGACACTCCAGTACCTCATCAGATGGAGTGGTTTTGGTCCTGATGAGGATTCGTGGGTGTCATCCTCCTCCGTGTCTGCTCCTCGTCTCGTCTCTGACTTCCACCGTAAGCGACCCGACAGACCTGGACCTTGATCCGCGGATCGGCTCCTTGGAGGGGGTGTTCTGTAATGTTCTGTTCTGTACCTTTAAGGCATGGCTCAAAAGTCTATATAAGGCCCCTCCTCATCCTGTTTCATTGCTAAGTATTTTGATTCATTAGGTTAACTAAACTGTGAACAGAAGTTGCTCCTTAGCCTTTTATGAGAGATTCACTCTCCAAATTAAATATACCTTAAAGTTCCAGTCACCTCCACTTCCAAGTACTGTGACAATAATTCTTACATCGGAACCGGCTGCAGGTTACTTCGCCATCCTCCTCTTGAGCAATCCTCAGCTACCCGCATCTACTCCAAGTGCCGCTGGGAAGCAACCTGCTCATAACACAGAGTCACACTCTGCAGCACCTCTCCTCTTCCACACGCTGTTTGAACTCACACGCTGCATCGGCAGCACGCCTGTAAACAGCGCGCTCTGCAGCACCTCACCTCTCCCACACGCTGTGTGCATCACGCTTCTTTGGCAGCACGCCATACCCCACGCTGAGATCGAGGTTAACAAACACCACTCGATACCTCCTCACAGAACCATACGGAACCGCAAGTATAAATTGCCAGACAGTACTTATATGTTATTCTCCTGTTGAAACCGGAACGCTACTGGGATTCTTATGAATGTCCTTGAGTCTGTTCTGACTCAGCTAATGAACATTGAGAGATACCTATAGCTTAGTGCAACATATTAATCAGCTTAATCCTTTCTCAGTGGATACTGTAGCTAGTTTCAAACATTGACACACTTCTTACACTCTAAATGCTTGGTTGCATGCAACTATCTGTGTGTTCTTTCTGATACTCCCACACTCTAGGAGTCTTTCATCCTTGCTACTCACTCCTTTTTATTTTACATTTCGTTCACTCATTCCTTCCTTGTTTTCTGACTACATCTTAGTCCCCTCACGTCAATGAGCAAGATCTGGACTTTATGCTTATAAAGTCTATAGGTTTGGTGTGAGACGGAGCGGTACTCATAGGCTGCATGCTACACAAAATTGTCTACTTACTAAACCTTACAGGAAGGGAGTAAAGGGTAAATCTAAAAGCTTCTAATCGTTTTCATTCCTTTCGTCAGAATAGAGAAAAGAAAATCACTCCTTCAGTTCTGGATCTGAAGTTTTTGAATAGTTTTGTGTTACGGTACCAACAGGATACCAAGGTTAATACCAGATGAACAATGTCCTGCATAGGGAATCAGCAATTCACAAACCAGCCAGTTTTCAGGTTTAAAACAGAATGACTACTTTATTTGAAGGCAGCACACAGATTTATACACCCTGGCTTCAGGTTACAAAGGGCATTGGTTTAACAGTAAAGCAAACATATGAACAATGCATCAAACCTCTAACAATTGTCTATTCACAGGTAAAACAGATTAACATATTAAGTTAATTAACTAGGGAAGAACGTTTACTCAGACAATCTGATGTTGGGCAGTCTAGTTAACATAATTACACAAAACACAATCAGTTTACCCAGACAGACTCCTGAGACACAATCAGATCTGAAACATACATAGAATACATCTTATTAGAGAATATAGGAACAGTTCTTATTAGCTATAAAGTCTTTTATGCCCACTTGGCTTATAGAGTCACAATTGCTCCCACAAGGGGCACTCACACCCTGTACCCATCCTGTATTTATGGATACAGGGTGACATAGACATAAGACAGAGTTATGAAAGTACATGGGGTGTCCAGCATATAAAATTCCATATTTCCATGCAGTCTCTGGGTATCCTTAAGCCCATGTACCTCCAGCCCAAAGAATGTTCCATAACAGGCCCTCCAATATACAGTAGCGAGATTGGTTTTGTCACATCTCTCCCCTTTTCCAAACAGACTAACAGGGTATCTGACCTCCTGCCGGTCAGTGCCCTGGTTAGTCCAGCAACCCACCCATAAAACACAATTAGTAGTACAGCCCATCCACAATAAATGGTTACTACACCTGAGTACGGGGAAAACTTGTCCATGTCCAGGTGCCTCACCACAGCTGTGTGGGGGACTGGTACGCTGAATTGGTGGGTTGCGAGGTGGGCAGAGACCAGCTGTACTCTGCCCGGGTGCCAGCACTACCATGGAAGTAGCCTGGTGGGAGCCTGGTTGCTGGAGGGGGAGACCGACTGTCTCCCCTTTGGATACATAGCTGTGCTGCTGGAGGGGGAGACCAATCGTCTCCCCTTTGGCTAAACAGCCGTGTTGCTGGGGGACAGGACCATCAAACTCCTCTCCCTCTGGTTTGTCATGCTCGGCTGTCCAGGGTATGTACTGTGCCATATACCACCAGAGCGCCTGGTAGGCATGTCAGTTTGCTGGGACAATCCATCTGTATTCCCGTTATGAGAGAGAATTCCTGTCCATACAAACAAGGGTTCAAATTCCTCAGTGCCCAGACCAGGGCCAAACAGTCCTTCAAAATCCCATCAGCTTCTTTACGAGTTTTCTGTACCTGCTCTTTATAGGTATCCACAATCCC
Source organism: Bombina bombina (assembly GCF_027579735.1). Lineage (NCBI taxonomy): Eukaryota > Metazoa > Chordata > Amphibia > Anura > Bombinatoridae > Bombina > Bombina bombina. The sequence goes on along the minus strand of NC_069505.1, from coordinate 458,806,465 downwards.
TTCATACTGACATAGGGTGCCCTTGAGTTGCTGCACCTCACTATGAGCCAGCGTCAGCTTCTCCTCCAGTGTCACTAAGTTTTTCTTTAATGTTTCATGTTCCACTCTCAAGCTGGTGTTTTCTGCAGTCTGTCGGTGCAGCCTGTCTAGCAGAGATTCCTGTTCTAAACGTGCTTTTTCCTCTGCGCTCCTCTTCTCCTTCATCAGCGCATTGTAACGGGACCTCCACATATCAATAGCGGATAGAGATTTACTGAGCTCAGCGTCCTGGGGCTTAGCAGCAGGTGGGTCAGTCTCTGCTGCACGGATCTGGGTACGGGTAGTCACAGAGTTAACATCAGCGGGACCCATAGGAGCGTAGGCAGAAACAAGGGGGGCCAAGTCATTTCCAAGAAGAACATCAGCAGGTAAGTCCTTCTTGACCCCCACATTCACAGGTCTAGCGCCCACTCCCCAATCCAAATGTACCCTGGCAACAGGTAGGCTGAACACATCGCCCCCTGCTACCCTCACAGCCACAGTGTCTCCAGTGTACTGTTTCTCAGACACCAAGTTCTTTTGAAGCAAGGTCATGGTAGCACCAGTATCCCGTAGACCACTGACCTTCTTCCCATTCACTTTAACCAGTTGCCGGTTATTCCGGTGGGCAGCTTGCACAAGGTCTGCCTCATGTAGGATGCTCCAGCATTCTTGCGCCTCTACGTAGCGGGCCGCAGGCTGAGGATTACGTGGGATTCCGCCGGCGGGTCTTCTCCAGGACTGCGCTTGGTTCGCTGCGTTTAGGGGACACTCTGGTCTTTTGTGCCCTAGTTGCTTACATCTAAAGCACCGAATAGGTTGTGAGTAGCACCGCAGGGCTCTCTGAGGGTAGTTCGTGGCCGGAGGCCGTGTGGTATAGTGGTGCGCCGGGGTTTGGTAACTGGCAGCTGCTGGGGTGACTGGGGGTCTGTACTCCACTCTAGCAGGGGGCTTAGTGGTAGCAGTGTCCAGTTTGCGGGCATCCGTATACTCATCTGCCAAGCAAGCCGCTTCCTGCAGGGTGGAGGGTTTACGGTCCCGAACCCACTCTCGAACTCCTGCGGGTAATTTGTCGAAGCAATGTTCCAACAGGAATAGCTGCAGCACCTCTTCCCCAGATATGGCTTGGCACCCCGCTATCCAGTGAGCTGCTGTGCGGTGCACCTTACATGCCCACTCAAGGTAGGAATCTCCAGCTAATTTAACAGTGTCTCTGAACCGTCTCCGGTATGCCTCCGGTGTAACCGCATACCTGGAGAGCAGAGCCTCTTTTACAGTATTATAATCCCTGACTTCCTCATCTGGAATGGCCCGAAAAGCCTCTCTGGCCCGGCCGGATAATTTTCCAGATAATATCGTGACCCAGTCCTCTGCGGGTACCTTGTGTAGTGCACATTGCCTCTCAAAATCCGCAAGGTACCCATCAATCTCTCCTTCTGTTTCCAGGAAGTTTTTAAAAGCTGCAAAATTTACTTTTCTCTTTTCCATCTTAGTCAGTATTGTAATAATCCCCCTCTTCCTGAGGTTACTGGCTTGTGTAGTTGCTCTTCTGGGCGATAAGGTTCATTCCGTCGCTGCCACCAATGTTACAGTACCAGCAGTGTACCAAGGGTTAGTACCAGGGAACAATGTCCTGCATAGGGAATCAGCAATTCACAAACCAGCCAGTTTTCAGGTTTAAAACAGAATGACTACTTTATTTGAAGGCAGCACACAGATTTATACACCCTGGCTTCAGGTTACAAAGGGCATTGGTTTAACAGTAAAGCAAACATATGAACAATGCATCAAACCTCTAACAATTGTCTATTCACAGGTAAAACAGATTAACATATTAAGTTAATTAACTAGGGAAGAACGTTTACTCAGACAATCTGATGTTGGGCAGTCTAGTTAACATAATTACACAAAACACAATCAGTTTACCCAGACAGACTCCTGAGACACAATCAGATCTGAAACATACATAGAATACATCTTATTAGAGAATATAGGAACAGTTCTTATTAGCTATAAAGTCTTTTATGCCCACTTGGCTTATAGAGTCACAATTGCTCCCACAAGGGGCACTCACACCCTGTACCCATCCTGTATTTATGGATACAGGGTGACATAGACATAAGACAGAGTTATGAAAGTACATGGGGTGTCCAGCATATAAAATTCCATATTTCCATGCAGTCTCTGGGTATCCTTAAGCCCATGTACCTCCAGCCCAAAGAATGTTCCATAACAGGCCCTCCAATATACAGTAGCGAGATTGGTTTTGTCACATTTTGTAAGGGTCCCAACTTTCAAGATGGTTACTATAAGGACTATTCTGCCTTTTGTTCAGCAAGGTCATTATATATCCACAATAGACTTACAGGATGCTTATCTTCACATTCCGATTCATCCAGATCACTATCGGTTTCTGAGATTCTCTTTTCTAGCCAAGTATTACCAATTTGTCACTCTTCCATTTGGCCTAGCGACAGCTCCAAGAATCTTTTTGAAGGTTCTCGGTGCCCTTCTATCTGTAATCAGAGAGCAGGGTATTGTGGTGTTTCCTTATTTGGACAATATCTTGTTACTGGCTCAATCTTTTCATTTAGCAGAATCTCACACAAATCAACTAGTGTTGTTTCTTCAAAAACATGGTTAGAGGATCAATTTACCAAAGAGTTTCTTGATTCCACAGACAAGGGTCACCTTTTTAGGTTTCCAGATAAATTCAGTGTTCATGACTCTCTTTAACAGACAAGAGACGAATTAAATTGGTTTCAGCCTGTCGAAACCTTCATTCTCGATCATTCCCTTCAGTGGCTATATGCATGGAAGTTTTAGGTCTCAAGACTGCAGCATCGGACACGATCCCCTTTGCTCATTTTCATATGAGACCTCGCAGCTTTGCATGCTGAATCATTGGTGCAGTGATTATACTCGGATATCACAATTGATATTCTTAAATCCCAACACTCAACTTTCTCTGACTTGGTGGTTAGACCATCATCGTATTGTTCAAGGGGCCTCTTTTGTTCATCCTTCCTGGATTGTAGTCTCAACAGATCTAAGTCTTTCAGGTTGGGGAGCTGTCAGGGGTCTCTGACAGCACAAGGGGTTTGGAATCCTCTAGAGGCAAGGTTTCCAATCAATATCTTAGAACTCTGTGATATTTTCAGGGCTCTTCAGTCTTGGCCTCTATTAAAGAGAGAACTTGTCATTCACTTTCAGACAGACAATATCACAACTCTGGCATATGTCCATCACAGAGGGACTCACAGTCCTTAAGCAATGAATGAAGTAAGTATCACGGACACTTTATTGGGCGGAATCCAACTCCTGTCTAATTTCTGCGATTCATATCCCAGGTGTAGACAATTGGGAAACGGATTATCCCAGCTGTCAGACTTTACATCCAGGGGAGTGGTCTCTCCACCCAGATGTCTTTCATCAGATTGTACAGATGTGGGATCTTCCAGAAATAGATCTGATGGCTTCTCATCTAAACAAGAAACTTCCCAGATACCTTTCCAGGTCCAGGGATCCTCAGGCGGAGATTGTGGATGCGTTAGCAGTTCCTTGGTCTTACCAACTTGCTTATATTTTTCTGCCTCTAGTCTTCTTCCAAGGGTGATCTCCAAGATCATAATGAAACAATCGCATGTGTTTCTGATAGAACGAGCATGACCTCACGGGTTTTGGTATGCAGATCTTGTCCGGATGTCCAGTTGCCAAACTTGATCATTTCCTTTAATGCCAGATCTTCTGTCTCAAGGGCCGTTTTTTCATCAGGATCTCAAATCGCTAAATTTGAAAGTATGGAAATTGAATGTTTAGTGCTTAGTCATAGAGATTTCTCTGACTCAGTGATTAATACTATGTTGCAGGCTCGTAAGTCTGTTTCAAGGAAGATTTATTATCGGGTTTGGAAAACCTATATTTCATGGTGTTCTTCTCATAAATTTTCTTGGCATTCTTTTAGAATTCTTAGAATTTTACAGTGTCTTCAGGACGGTTTGGATAAATGTTTGTCTGCAAGTACTTTGAAGGGACGAATCTCTGCTCTCTTGGTTTTATTTCATAGAAAGATTGCTAAACTTCCTGATATTCACTGTTTTCTTCAGGCTTTGGTTCGTATCAAGCCTGTTATTAAATCTATTTCTCCTCCATGGAGTCTTAATTTGGTTTTGAAAATTTTGCAGGCTCCTCCTTTTGAGCCTATGCATTCTTTGGATATTAAACTACTTTCTTGGAAAGTATTGTTCCTTTTTTTTTTTATATATTTTTATTTATCAGATTTTTCAATATATAACAACATCACAAAACAAAAACTAAAAACAATATTATGCTGGAGACGCAGCTCCCATAACATCGACAATTTTAGAAGAGGCACAGTAGATTTTTTCTTTTTTTTCTTCTTTTCCCTTTCTTTTTCAAACCTACAACGAACTCAAAAGAAAAAAAAATCAAGCATGAATATCACCACAAAAAGACATGTTTGATGGAGACGCAGCTCCCATGACAATGGTGATTAAAAGGAGACACAGCTCCCACTTCATCCCTACATTCAGTATAAATACCTCCACTCCACTTCCGCAAAACTCACTGTTGATAGGAAGGGGGAGAGAATCAGTTTTTGCAATGGGGTAGGATAAGATAGTATAACCGGAGACCACTTCCACAGAAATTTCTGAATTTTTTTCTCTGTGGCATCGTAAAGATGGTATGATTCGAACACCAATTGATTTTGTAATATTTTAAAAACCATAGCTAGATTGGGCACAGTCTTAGCTTTCCAATTTTTCAATATACAGTGTCTAACTGCTAATATAATTGTATTTAAACTATTTATAGTATTACAGTTAATAACATCATTTGGCGAAAATAGAAAGATAATATCTTTCGCAGCTAAGGCTATTGTTACTTTGTATAGTTTATTAAACCAGAAAATAATTTTCAACCACAATTGTCTGACTTTAGGGCATGTCCAAAACATATGAAGTAAATCTGCCTTGCCATGCGCACATCGCGGACATAGATTGGCTAAAGAAGGATAAAATCTAGATATTTTCCACGGTGAGAGATAGAAATTATTAATCAACTTCATATGAGATTTTTTCCAAGCTATTGGTACTTTGCACTTACACATGGCGTCAAAACTCTGATTAAATGTTTCATGCTCCACTGAAGGAGATACAAAAACCCATGACTTACATAAATTATCCTTAATAAGCTGACTCTGTTTACTCAACAGAATGTCATACATCAGAGAAATTGACTAATCTCCTGCAGTAAATTTTTGTATACATAACTTAATGTCTGCAAATTTCGTTGTGGTCGGAGCACGCCACTTCTGCGCTGTAATAAAGTGACGAATTTGGAAATAAGCAAATAGATCAGACCTGGGAATCCCATATTTACTAAAAATATCTACTGCTGATACCATTTGATAGCTTTCAGCAAGAACTTGTTTTACATATTGCAGGCCTTTTCCAGCCCAATCTTTAAATATTTTTTGGTATAGCCCCGGGAAAAAACTCGGATTACCTAAAATAGGTAGATACTCAGAAAAGGAAAAATCCAAATCTAAAAAAATACCAAATTTATGCCAGGCATATACAATATTTTTAATAGAGATTAGACAGCTAATATTCTGCGGCAGCTTCTGTATTGGAGAGTGTATAATGGCTTTTAAAGAGAATGGAGCAATTAAAAAAAGTTTCCATTTCTTCAGAAGATACTATACTGGATCCTGCGATCCAATCTATCGCTATTTTAACCATAGCAGCTAGATTATAAAGTTTAAGATTAGGCAACGCTAGTCCTGCTGCGTCTACCTTTTGCATTAGTCTTTCCAAGCCAATTCGAGGATTTTTATTATTCCAAATAAATTTGGAAAATAGAGCATTAATTAATTTCAAGTCCTTATTTAAAATAAATAACGGAAGATTCTGCAATGGATACAACAAGCGAGGAAAGATAATGGATTTAATTAGATTAACGCGCGCTGTCAATGGGAGTGGAAATACTGCCCACACATGTAAATCTGAACTAATTTTTTGAAATAGTGGCTCATAATTAGCTTTATACCAGAAGCTAGGATTTTTATGCAAGACTAAGCCTAAATATTTAATAGCATCCACTTGTTTAAATGGACTATTAGGTACTACAGTCTGAATATTATTTAAGCACATTAGTTCACTCTTTTCTAGATTTATCCTGTACCCCGAAAAGGAGCTAAAGATTTTCAATGTTTGAAGGATCGCCGGGATAGATTGTTGTATATTAACCAAGAATAGTAATACATCATCTGCATATAACAGTGTTTTAAGAGACTGAGTGCCAACCGAAACTCCTGATAAAACTTTTCTAAACCGTATTGCTAGCGGTTCCAGTGCAATATTGAAGAGTAACGGGGACATGGGGCACCCCTGTCTCGTTCCTCTTTGCAGTATTATTTTAGGAGATAGAGTCCCATTAATCAAGATAAAGATATAGGGTTATGATATATTCTACAAATAAATTGTACAAATTCCCCTTTAAACCCAAACTGGTCTAATGCTCGAAATAGATACTCCCATACAATCGAGTCAAATGCTTTGATCGCATCCAGGGAGAGAATAGCAACATCCTGCCATAAAGGTATCCGTTTACCCTTATCTACATTCCAAGCATAGTCCAAAAAATTAACCAATTTACGAATATTTTTAGATGGGTTTCTACCTACCATAAATCCAGTTTGGTCTGGGTGAATAATTTTATGTAGAGAGGTAGATAACCTAGATGCAATAATAGACATTAATATTTTATAAACTATATTTAAGACTGAGATTGGCCTGTATGAGGCCGGATCCTCCGCGTTTTTATCCTTTTTTTAGGATAAGTGAGATATTTGCTGCCGAAAAATAGTTTGAAATAGAGCTCTGAGTACAAAAATAAGAATTAAAAAGATTTTCTAATATTAAAAGTATCTCTTTATTTAAGCATCTATAGAACTCCGCAGGGAGTCCATCCGGACCTGCTGCTTTATTCAGCCTTAAATTGTCTATTGCTTTGCTAATTTCTTCCGAAGAAATTGGAGCATTAATTACAGTTAGGTCATCACCAGATATTTTGGGTACCTCTATCATATTCCAAAACATTTTTCTTTTTTCTCGCTTTAGACAGTCTGGCCAAATATTTCACGGAGCAACCGTGCACCCCTCTAAAATGAAGGTTAATCTTTGTCTCTTCTTCTAATAATTTTTGTTTTAAGAAGAGGTCTCTTTCCTTTCTATTATCTCTGTATTTTCCCCAATTAGCCGCTGTCGGATTTGAGCAATATTTTCTATAGGAGTTCTTAACTTGGTTTATAATCTGGATTTCTCATGCTCTGTTCTTTTTCTTCCCTATACTCCCATAAGATTGAATCTCTCCCCGCATAACTGCTTTAAAAGCTTCCCAGAAAATTTCTGGTTTATAGAAGTAATTTAAATTCTCATTATAATAACGCTGCCACATTTTTAAAAAAATTAACAAATTTAGGATTGGTGCATAGATGGCGGAAGACAAATCTAGATATTTTACCCCTTTCTTTATTACCTGAAAGGAAAGATAGTGAAACTATAGCATGATCTGATACACAGATATCTCCCATCACACTCTCTAGATCCTGCATAAGTAGTGTTTCCGATATTAAAAAAAAAATCTATTCTAGAGAAAGTACGGTGTGCTTTCGATTCACATGAAAACGACACTACATCAGGATTTTTAAACCGCCATACATCCACCAGCTTCAACTTTGTACAAAATTGTCTTAAATAACATAATTTATGTAAGAACGTACCTGATAAATTCATTTCTTTCATATTGGCAAGAGTCCATGAGCTAGTGACATATGGGATATACAATCCTACCAGGAGGGGCAAAGTTTCCCAAACCTCAAAATGCCTATAAATACACCCCTCACCACACCCACAATTCAGTTTAATGAATAGCCAAGCAGTGGGGTGATAAAGAAAGGAGTAGAAAGCATCAACAAAGGAAATTTGGAAATAATTGTGCTTTATACAAAAAATCATAACAACCATAAAAAGGGTGGGCCTCATGGACTCTTGCCAATATGAAAGAAATGAATTTATCAGGTAAGTTCTTACATAAATTATGTTTTCTTTCATGTAATTGGCAAGAGTCCATGAGCTAGTGACATATGGGATATCAATACCCAAGATGTGGAGTCGTCCACTCAAGAGTTACTAGAGAGGGAGGGAATAAAATAAAAACAGCCATATTCCGCTGAAAAACAGAATTTATGTTTACCTGATAAATTACTTTCTCCAACGGTGTGTCCGGTCCACGGCGTCATCCTTACTTGTGGGATATTCTCTTCCCCAACAGGAAATGGCAAAGAGCCCAGCAAAGCTGGTCACATGATCCCTCCTAGGCTCCGCCTACCCCAGTCATTCGACCGACGTTAAGGAGGAATATTTGCATAGGAGAAACCATATGATACCGTGGTGACTGTAGTTAAAGAAAATAAATTATCAGACCTGATTAAAAAACCAGGGCGGGCCGTGGACCGGACACACCGTTGGAGAAAGTAATTTATCAGGTAAACATAAATTCTGTTTTCTCCAACATAGGTGTGTCCGGTCCACGGCGTCATCCTTACTTGTGGGAACCAATACCAAAGCTTTAGGACACGGATGAAGGGAGGGAGCAAATCAGGTCACCTAAATGGAAGGCACCACGGCTTGCAAAACCTTTCTCCCAAAAATAGCCTCAGAAGAAGCAAAAGTATCAAACTTGTAAAATTTGGTAAAAGTGTGCAGTGAAGACCAAGTCGCTGCCCTACATATCTGATCAACAGAAGCCTCGTTCTTGAAGGCCCATGTGGAAGCCACAGCCCTAGTGGAATGAGCTGTGATTCTTTCAGGAGGCTGCCGTCCGGCAGTCTCATAAGCCAATCTGATGATGCTTTTAATCCAAAAAGAGAGAGAGGTAGAAGTTGCTTTTTGACCTCTCCTTTTACCAGAATAAACAACAAACAAGGAAGATGTTTGTCTAAAATCCTTTGTAGCATCTAAATAGAATTTTAGAGCGCGAACAACATCCAAATTGTGCAACAAACGTTCCTTCTTCGAGACTGGTTTCGGACACAAAGAAGGCACGACTATCTCCTGGTTAATGTTTTTGTTAGAAACAACTTTTGGAAGAAAACCAGGTTTAGTACGTAAAACCACCTTATCTGCATGGAACACCAGATAAGGAGGAGAACACTGCAGAGCAGATAATTCTGAAACTCTTCTAGCAGAAGAAATTGCAACCAAAAACAAAACTTTCCAAGATAATAACTTAATATCAACGGAATGTAAGGGTTCAAACGGAACCCCCTGAAGAACTGAAAGAACTAAGTTGAGACTCCAAGGAGGAGTCAAAGGTTTGTAAACAGGCTTGATTCTAACCAGAGCCTGAACAAAGGCTTGAACATCTGGCACAGCTGCCAGCTTTTTGTGAAGTAACACAGACAAGGCAGAAATCTGTCCCTTCAAGGAACTTGCAGATAATCCTTTCTCCAATCCTTCTTGAAGAAAGGATAGAATCTTAGGAATCTTTACCTTGTCCCAAGGGAATCCTTTAGATTCACACCAACAGATATATTTTTTCCATATTTTGTGGTAAATTTTTCTAGTTACAGGCTTTCTGGCCTGAACAAGAGTATCAATAACAGAATCTGAGAACCCTCGTTTTGATAAGATCAAGCGTTCAATCTCCAAGCAGTCAGCTGGAGTGAAACCAGATTCGGATGTTCGAACGGACCTTGAACAAGAAGGTCTCGTCTCAAAGGTAGCTTCCATGGTGGAGCCGATGACATATTCACCAGATCTGCATACCAAGTCCTGCGTGGCCACGCAGGAGCTATCAAGATCACCGACGCCCTCTCTTGATTGATCCTGGCTACCAGCCTGGGGATGAGAGGAAACGGCGGGAATACATAAGCTAGTTTGAAGGTCCAAGGTGCTACTAGTGCATCTACTAGAGTCGCCTTGGGATCCCTGGATCTGGACCCGTAGCAAGGAACCTTGAAGTTCTGACGAGAGGCCATCAGATCCATGTCTGGAATGCCCCACAGTTGAGTAATTTGGGCAAAGATTTCCGGATGGAGTTCCCACTCCCCCGGATGTAATGTCTGACGACTCAGAAAATCCGCTTCCCAATTTTCCACTCCTGGGATGTGGATTGCAGACAGGTGGCAGGAGTGAGACTCCGCCCATTGAATGATTTTGGTCACTTCTTCCATCGCCAGGGAACTCCTTGTTCCCCCCTGATGGTTGATGTACGCAACAGTCGTCATGTTGTCTGATTGAAACCGTATGAACTTGGCCTTTGCTAGCTGAGGCCAAGCCTTGAGAGCATTGAATATCGCTCTCAGTTCCAGAATATTTATCGGTAGAAGAGATTCTTCCCGAGACCAAAGACCCTGAGCTTTCAGGGGTCCCCAGACCGCGCCCCAGCCCATCAGACTGGCGTCGGTCGTGACAATGACCCACTCTGGTCTGCGGAAGGTCATCCCTTGTGACAGGTTGTCCAGGGACAGCCACCAACGGAGTGAGTCTCTGGTCCTCTGATTTACTTGTATCTTCGGAGACAAGTCTGTATAGTCCCCATTCCACTGACTGAGCATGCACAGTTGTAATGGTCTTAGATGAATGCGCGCAAAAGGAACTATGTCCATTGCCGCTACCATCAAACCTATTACTTCCATGCACTGCGCTATGGAAGGAAGAGGAACAGAATGAAGTGTTTGACAAGAGTTTAGAAGTTTTGTTTTTCTGGCCTCTGTCAGAAAAATCCTCATTTCTAAGGAGTCTATTATTGTTCCCAAGAAGGGAACCCTTGTCGACGGAGATAGAGAACTCTTTTCCACGTTCACTTTCCATCCGTGAGATCTGAGAAAGGCCAGGACTATGTCCGTGTGAGCCTTTGCTTGAGGAAGGGACGACGCTTGAATCAGAATGTCGTCCAAGTAAGGAACTACTGCAATGCCCCTTGGTCTTAGTACCGCTAGAAGGGACCCTAGGACCTTTGTGAAAATCCTTGGAGCAGTGGCCAATCCGAAAGGAAGCGCCACGAACTGGTAATGCTTGTCCAGGAATGCGAACCTTAGGAACCGATGATGTTCCTTGTGGATAGGAATATGTAGATACGCATCCTTTAAATCCACCGTGGTCATGAATTGACCTTCCTGGATGGAAGGAAGAATTGTTCGAATGGTTTCCATTTTGAACGATGGAACCTTGAGAAACTTGTTTAAGATCTTGAGATCTAAGATCGGTCTGAACGTTCCCTCTTTTTTGGGAACTATGAACAGATTGGAGTAGAACCCCATCCCTTGTTCTCCTAATGGAACAGGATGAATCACTCCCATTTTTAACAGGTCTTCTACACAATGTAAGAATGCCTGTCTCTTTATGTGGTCTGAAGACAATTGAGACCTGTGGAACCTCCCCCTTGGGGGAATCCCCTTGAATTCCAGAAGATAACCTTGGGAGACTATTTCTAGTGCCCAAGGATCCAGAACATCTCTTGCCCAAGCCTGAGCGAAGAGAGAGAGTCTGCCCCCCACCAGATCCGGTCCCGGATCGGGGGCCAACATTTCATGCTGTCTTGGTAGCAGTGGCAGGTTTCTTGGCCTGCTTTCCCTTGTTCCAGCCTTGCATTGGTCTCCAGGCTGGCTTGGCTTGAGAAGTATTACCCTCTTGCTTAGAGGACGTAGCACTTGGGGCTGGTCCGTTTCTACGAAAGGGACGAAAATTAGGTTTATTTTTGGCCTTGAAAGACCTATCCTGAGGAAGGGCGTGGCCCTTACCCCCAGTGATATCAGAGATAATCTCTTTCAAGTCAGGGCCAAACAGCGTTTTCCCCTTGAAAGGAATGTTAAGTAGTTTGTTCTTGGAAGACGCATCCGCTGACCAAGATTTCAACCAAAGCGCTCTGCGCGCCACAATAGCAAACCCAGAATTTTTCGCCGCTAACCTAGCCAATTGCAAAGTGGCGTCTAGGGTGAAAGAATTAGCCAATTTGAGAGCACGGATTCTGTCCATAATCTCCTCATAAGGAGGAGAATCACTATCGATCGCCTTTACTAGCTCATCGAACCAGAAACACGCGGCTGTAGTGACAGGGACAATGCATGAAATTGGTTGTAGAAGGTAACCTTGCTGAACAAACATCTTTTTAAGCAAACCTTCTAATTTTTTATCCATAGGATCTTTGAAAGCACAACTATCTTCTATGGGTATAGTGGTGCGTTTGTTTAAAGTAGAGACCGCTCCCTCGACCTTGGGGACTGTCTGCCATAAGTCCTTTCTGGGGTCGACCATAGGAAACAATTTTTTAAATATGGGGGGAGGGACGAAAGGTATACCGGGCCTTTCCCATTCTTTATTTACAATGTCCGCCACCCGCTTGGGTATAGGAAAAGCTTCTGGGAGCCCCGGGACCTCTAGGAACTTGTCCATTTTACATAGTTTCTCTGGGATGATCAAATTCTCACAATCATCCAGAGTGGATAATACCTCCTTAAGCAGAGCGCGGAGATGTTCCAACTTAAATTTAAATGTAATCACATCGGGTTCAGCTTGTTGAGAAATTTTCCCTGAATCTGAAATTTCTCCCTCAGACAAAATCTCCCTGGCCCCCTCAGACTGGTGTAGGGGTATTTCAGAACCATTATCATCAGCGTCCTCATGCTCTTCAGTATCTAAAACAGAGCAGTCGCGCTTACGCTGATAAGTGGGCATTTTGGCTAAAATGTTTTTGATAGAATTATCCATTACAGCCGTTAATTGTTGCATAGTAAGGAGTATTGGCGCGCTAGATGTACTAGGGGCCTCCTGAGTGGGCAAGACTGGTGTAGACGAAGGAGGGAATGATGCAGTACCATGCTTACTCCCCTCACTTGAGGAATCATCTTGGGCATCATTTTCAGTGTCACATAAATCACATCTATGTAAATGAGAAGGAACCTTGGCTTCCCCACATTCAGAACACAGTCTATCTGGTAGTTCAGACATGTTAAACAGGCATAAACTTGATAACAAAGTACAAAAAACGTTTTAAAATAAAACCGTTACTGTCACTTTAAATTTTAAACTGAACACACTTTATTACTGCAATTGCGAAAAAGTATGAAGGAATTGTTCAAAATTCACCAAAATTTCACCACAGTGTCTTAAAGCCTTAAAAGTATTGCACACCAAATTTGGAAGCTTTAACCCTTAAAATAACGGAACCGGAGCCGTTTTTATCTTTAACCCCTTTACAGTCCCTGGTATCTGCTTTGCTGAGACCCAACCAAGCCCAAAGGGGAATACGATACCAAATGACGCCTTCAGAAAGTCTTTTCTATGTATCAGAGCTCCTCACACATGCGACTGCATGTCATGCTTCTCAAAAACAAGTGCGCAATACCGGCGCGAAAATGAGGCTCTGCCTATGATTAGGGAAAGCCCCTAGAGAATAAGGTGTCTAAAACAGTGCCTGCCGATATTATTTTACAAAAATACCCAGATTAAATGATTCCTCAAGGCTAAATATGTGTATATATGAATCGATTTAGCCCAGAAAATGTCTACAGTCTTAATAAGCCCTTGTGAAGCCCTTATTTACTGTCTGAATAAAAATGGCTTACCGGATCCCATAGGGAAAATGACAGCTTCCAGCATTACATCGTCTTGTTAGAATGTGTCATACCTCAAGCAGCAAAAGACTGCTCACTGTTCCCCCAACTGAAGTTAATTCCTCTCAACAGTCCTGTGTGGAACAGCCATGGATTTTAGTAACGGTTGCTAAAATCATTTTCCTCTTACAAACAGAAATCTTCATCTCTTTTCTGTTTCAGAGTAAATAGTACATACCAGCACTATTTTAAAATAACAAACTCTTGATTGAATAATAAAAACTACAGTTAAACACTAAAAAACTCTAAGCCATCTCCGTGGAGATGTTGCCTGTACAACGGCAAAGAGAATGACTGGGGTAGGCGGAGCCTAGGAGGGATCATGTGACCAGCTTTGCTGGGCTCTTTGCCATTTCCTGTTGGGGAAGAGAATATCCCACAAGTAAGGATGACGCCGTGGACCGGACACACCTATGTTGGAGAAAAATAATCCATAACCCAAAAATAAGTTATTTTCACTTTTGAAAGAAAAAACCATAAATCAAAAGCAGAAGAATCAAACTGAAACAGCTGCCTGAAGAACTTTTCTACCAAAAACTGCTTCCGAAGAAGCAAAAACATCAAAATGGTAGAATTTAGTAAACGTATGCAAAGAGGACCAAGTTGCTGCTTTGCAAATTTGATCAACTGAAGCTTCATTCTTAAAAGCCCACGAAGTGGAGACTGATCTAGTAGAATGAGCTGTAATTCTCTGAGGCGGGGTTTGACCCGACTCCAAATAAGCTTGATGAATCAAAAGTTTCAACCAAGAAGCCAAGGAAATAGCAGAAGCTTTCTGACCTTTCCTAGGACCAGAAAATAAAACAAATAAACTGGAAGTCTTCCTGAAATTTTTTTTTTTTTTTTTTTTAATTTTTTTATTGAGGTTATTCATAAATACAGCTCCAAGGCAATGCACAATAGCGGAAACAGCATATACATTATGTTACACAAGTATGACATGGAAGTGCATAACAATAAGTTACAACGATAATTAAAAGTCAAACCAATATCACCGTAAGTAAAGCTATTTACACTAGTAATAAACCTCATTTTATGTTTTTAATATATAGATAGATATGTGCCCCCCACACTTCTAGGGGCCACTCTTGGACCCATGAGAATATATATGACTCAATAGGGGGACTCTAATGATAGGTGCGGTCACTTTTGGACCATAGAATTTTATAATGGCCCAAAGTGATATATTCCTATGTCTGCCATATCAAAGTAAAGCTAAAGGAGAAATGAGGATAATAATCAATTATAAGGGACATATTACAAAGGTGTCCAAAGTTTGTTCTAAGCGATGTCATCCTGTTCTATGCGCACTCTCTCTTGACTAAGTCTATGCCCGCAATGGAAGGAGAATTGGAGTTGAACATGGCGAACCCTATTACTCATTAAGGTTGACAGGGGACTAATGGGGACTACAAATAGGGGAGTTGAACTATCTTTGCTGCCATTGATATATCTTTCAACTACAGAGCCAACCTCCTTAGGCCATAGGTGACCTCCAACTCCCCCAGATAATATCCCTGAATGCATTTTGGGTGTTTAAATCCCAGACCAGGGCAGCCCCTTACTCAAGCTCACTATTACTTAGCTCTCCCGTTTTTTTTTTGGGGTTTTTTTTGTTTTTTTTGTTCTTTGTCCTTTCCCCCAGTAGTTACCCTCAAAGTATTGCGCTACCTCGGCCGCTGGCTGCGCAAAAGAGGATTAACTGATGTTATGTTAGCTATTATCCATCATGAGAACTATTTTCTAATTGATCTCTGCAAGGGGACCTCTAAGGACATAGGGACATCGTGTGAGGAGAAGGGTCACCCAGAATGTACAGTCAAATCACTCCAAAGTACTGAATAGCAAACTGACTTAGATACTGCTCTAAACATTAGTAAAATAAATGGAACCTCCAGTTCAACTAACTACAAACATTGAAACAAAAAACATGTGTTTGAGGGGCACTATCCTAATGAAATATCTTTCCTCTCTATAACGCCAAAGTGGAGTAATACCCCTGATCCTGGAGTAGGAAAATGAGCCTACCCACCTTTGCAACAAGGCTCTTCTGGTGAAGGACATATATAAAAATACAACAGCGCCCATTATAACTCTAATAAATTACCAGACATTGCCCCCAACACAAACATTAATATAAATCATTGTGTGACGTGTAGGAAGTTTGTAAGGGAAGACACTTAGGGAGCATAACAGTGTAGTGCAGAATATTTACATTTAAGTCTAAGCAATATAAGCTACCATATTAATTCCTGTTGTACAGTGACACATGTAGGTGCAGCTTAACTAAAGAGGCATGCACATATGAAAGAAAGCAGAGTGCAGGGCCAAAAGCCTTTAACATATAGATTGTTCAACCTGCATTATAAGTTAGTTCTGCTTTATATTGAACTGTCGGTTAATGTTCCTTATGTTATCCTGTATTAAACTAAGGAAGAGAAGAATCATACAACAGGACATATAATGCTGAAAGAAAAATAAAGAATACAGTGAAATTAAAAAACAAAACAAAAAACAGCCACCAAAGGGCTTAATGTAGTTGTTAGAGTTCCCATTCTATCCATGTTCATAGTGGAAAGTAACCCCATACATAGTTTAAGCAGGGGATGAACTTGCCTGCTGATTCTTATAATAAGTTCTGCGGGTGTGCTAATATAACAGTCTGTCTAATTGCCGCACATCAAAGCCAGAAAGAGCAGCTTCTTATCCGATGCCTGTTCTCCTTATTGCTTCTTCGTTTTTAAAGCATAGGGGTTGTGACCCAGAAAAAGGAGGTCTGTGCGGTGCGAACTGGTTATCGGATATGCTGCGGAGGCTAGGCTCAGACGATTTTCCCCTCTTTGTGAAACTTTGAGTGCGGTGGCTTTGGCCTATAAATCCAGGTGGTATAAGTGCCCCCAGTGTGGCGTCCTTTGACAGCAGGTATAGTGATTTCCCCGCGACCAGCCTCCCCCTGTGTCTCTGCCCATGATAGGTCCCCTCAAGACCGGGAGAAGCAACATTCAAATCTACTCTAGTTGCGCTCGCGGGTCTCCCCGCATTCGGCTTCCCCACAAAGGAACCACTCATTATCGCTCTCATTCCCGGTGAGTGATCAGAGGAATTGTCCACCCTTAAAGCGTTACCTACCGGTGTACTCAGATTGCGGTGCTGTGATGTCCCATCCGGGACCAGGACCTGCAGCAAGGGATCTAGTGTGTCTGGGAGGTGCGCTTAGGGGCTGTCTTCTTTGTCAAATTTCTTCGGGGAAGCTTCTGGGGCATTATATCGATATCTGGCTTGCTTTGTGAGCTCTCGCAGACTATCAGTTTCAGCAAACCAGGTCTGTAATATCCTTTTGTGATGCTCCTCTAGTAAGCGGGTCACAGTCTGAAGTAGTATAGCGACACAAGGCGCCATTTCTTACATATGGTGTGTAGCAGTGAAGTTTCTCAATCCTCTCTCCTGCTTATCCCCCAGAACAAGGACGGCATAGCAGACATAGGTAGCATGAATGATAAATGTTTTCTCCTTTAGAGAAGGATTGCAATCCAGTAGGGAATGCCTTACCCGGATGACCGGGGGGGGGGTGCTGAGGTCTCAGAAGAGGCCGCCGCCAGAGGCCACAGCAGTCCAGATCAGCGCTCCAGAATCATTAAATCAGCAAATTTGGTAAAGATCAGTTCAGTGGATTATACTGCAGACAAATAAAACGTTTTTTTTTCCATAGATGCTGCAATTATCAGTGCATAATCGGCGGATTGTGCAGATATTCTTCTAGAGCTCCTGATAACACGTCCTGTCATGGACGCCCCTTCCTGAAATTTTTAGTAGCTTCCACATAATATTTCAAAGCTCTTACCACATCCAAAGAATGTAAGGATCTCTCCAAAGAATTCTTAGGATTAGGACACAAGGAAGGGACAACAATTTCTCTATTAATGTTGTTAGAATTCACAACCTTAGGTAAAAATTGAAAAGAAGTCCGCAAAACTGCCTTATCCTGATGAAAAATCAGAAAAGGAGACTCACAAGAAAGAGCAGATAGCTCGGAAACTCTTCTAGCAGAAGAGATAGCCAAAAGGAACAACACTTACCAAGAAAGTAGTTTAATGTCCAAAGAATGCATAGGCTCAAATGGAGGAGCCTGTAAAGCCTTCAGAACCAAATTAAGACTCCAAGGAGGAGAAATTGATTTAATGACAGGCTTAATACGAACTAAAGCCTGTACAAAACAGTGTATATCAGGAAGTATAGCAATCTTTCTGTGAAATAAAACAGAAAGAGCGGAGATTTGTCCTTTCAAGGAACTTGCAGACAAACCCTTATCCAAACCATCCTGAAGAAAGTGTAAAATTCTAGGAATTCTAAAAGAATGCCAGGAGAATTTATGAGAAGAACACCATGAAATGTAAGTCTTCCAAACTCTATAATAAATCTTTCTAGAGACAGATTTACGAGCTTGTAACATAGTATTAATCACTGAGTCAGAGAAACCTCTATGACTTAGAACTAAGCGTTCAATTTCCATACCTTCAAATTTAATGATTTGAGATCCTGATGGAAAAACGGACCTTGAGATAGTAGGTCCGGCTGTAACGGAAGTGGCCAAGGCGGGCAACTGGACATCCGAACCAGATCCGCATACCAAAACCTGTGTGGCCATGCTGGAACCACCAGCAACACAAAAGACTGTTCCATGATGATTTTGGAGATCACTCTTGGAAGGAGAACTAGAGGCGGGAAGATGTAAGCAGGTTGATAACACCAAGGAAGTGTCAGCGCATCCACTGCTTCCGCCTGAACATCCCTGGACCTGGACAGGTATCTGGGAAGTTTCTTGTTTAGATGAGAGGCCATGAGATCTATCTCTGGAAGTCCCCACATCTGAACAATCTGAGAAAACACATCTGGATGGAGAGACCACTCCCCTGGATGTAAAGTCTGGCGGCTGAGATAATCCGCCTCCCAATTGTCTACGCCTGGGATATGCACCACAGAGATTAGACAGGAGCTGGATTCCGCCCAGGCAAGTATCCGAGATACTTCTTTCATAGCTTGGGGACTGTGAGTCCCACCCTGATGATTGACATAAGCCTCAGTTGTGATATTGTCTGTCTGAAAACAAATGAACGGTTCTCTCTTTAGCAGAGGCCAGAACTGAAGAGCCCTGAAAATTGCACGGAGTTCTAAAATATTTATTGGTAATCTCGCCTCTTGAGATTGCCAAACCCCTTGTGCTGTCAGAGATCCCCAAACAGCTCCCCAACCTGAAAGACTCGCATCTGTTGTGATCACAGTCCAGGTTGGGCGAACAAAAGAAGCCCCTTGAACCAAACAATGGTGATCTATCCACCATGTCAGAGAGTGTCGTACATTGGGATTCAAGGATATTAATTGTGATATCTTTGTATAATCCCTGCACCATTGATTCAGCATACAAAGCTGTAGAGGTTTCATGTGAAAACGAGCAAAGGGGATTGCGTCCAATGCTGCAGTCATGAGACCTAAAACTTCCATGCACATAGCCACTGAAGGGAATGACTGAGACTGAAGGAGCCGGCATGCTACGACCAATTTTAAACGTCTCTTGTCTGTTAGAGACAGAGTCATGGACACTGAATCTATCTGAAAGCCTAAAAAGGTGACCCTTGTCTGAGGAATCAAGAAACTTTTTGGTAAATTGATCCTCCAGCCAGGTTTCCGAAGAAACAACACTAGTTGATTTGTGTGAGATTCTGCAGTATGTAAAGACTGAGCTAGTACCAAGATATCGTCCAAATAAGGAAACACTGCAATACCCTGTTCTCTGATAACAGATAGTAGGGCACCCAGAACCTTTGAAAAGATTCTTGGAGCTGTTGCTAGGCCAAATGGAGCAACAAATTGGTAGTGCTTGTCTAGAAAAGAGAATCTCAGAAACTGAAAGTGTTCTGGATGAATCGGAATATGAAGGTATGCATCCTGCAAGTCTATTGTGGACATATAATGTCCTTGCTGAACAAAAGGCAGAATAGTCCTTATAGTCACCATCTTGAAAGTTGGTACTCTTACATAACGATTCAAAATTTTCAGATCCAGAACTGGTCTGAACAAATTTTCTTTCTTTGGTACAATGAATAGGTTTGAATAAAACCCCAAACCTTGTTCCTGAGGAGGAACTGGCATGATTACCCCTGAAGACTCCAGGTCTGAAACACACTTCAGAAAAGCCTGAGCTTTTACAGGGATGCGTGAGAGAAAAAATCTTCTCACAGGAGGTCTTACTTTGAATCCTATTCGATACCCTTGAGAGACAATGCTCTGAATCCAATGATTTTGGACAGATTTTATCCAAAAATCCTTGAAAAACCTTAATCTGCCCCCTACCAGCTAAGCTGGAATGAGGGCCGCACCTTCATGCGGACTTAGGGGCAGACTTTGGTTTCCTAAATGGCTTGGATTTATTCCAATTTGAGGAAGGCTTCCAACTGGAAGAAGATTCCTTGGGAGGAGGATTGAGTTTTTGTTCCTTATTCTGATGAAAGGAACGAAAACGGTTAGAAGCCTTAGCTTTACCCTTAGGTTTTTTATCCTGAGGCAAAAAAACTCCTTTTCCTCCAGTGATAGTTGAAATAATAG
>NC_069505.1:458476145-458478645 GCF_027579735.1 Bombina bombina | reverse complement strand
TCTACGAGCCGAGGAAATAGCCATTAAAAACAGAACTTTCCAAGATAATAGCTTGATATCAATGGAATGAAGGGGTTCAAACGGAACACCCTGTAAAACGTTAAGAACTAAGTTTAAGCTCCACGGTGGAGCAACAGTCTTAAACACAGGCTTAATCCTGGCCAAAGCCTGACAAAAAGCCTGAACGTCTGGAACTTCTGACAGAGCTGAGATCTGTCCCTTTAAAGAACTTGCAGATAAACCCTTTTCTAAACCTTCTTGTAGAAAAGACAATATCCTAGGAATCCTAACCTTACTCCATGAGTAACTCTTGGATTCGCACCAGTGTAAATATTTACGCCATATCTTATGGTAAATTTTCCTGGTAACAGGTTTCCTAGCCTGTATTAAGGTATCAATTACTGACTCCGAAAATCCACGCTTTGATAAAATCAAGCATTCAATCTCCATGCAGTCAGCTTCAGAGAAATTAGATTTTGATGTTTGAAAGGACCCTGAATTAGAAGGTCCTGTCTCAGAGGCAGCGACCAAGGTGGACAGGATGACATGTCCACTAGATCTGCATACCAGGTCCTGCGTGGCCACACAGGCGCTATTAGAATCACCAATGCTTTCTCCTGTTTGATCCTGGCAATCAATCGAGGAAGCATCGGAAAGGGTGGGAACACATAAGCCATCTTGAAGGTCCAAGGTGCTGTCAGAGCATCTATCAGGACCGCTCCCGGGTCCCTGGATCTGGACCCGTAACAAGGAAGCTTGGCGTTCTGGCGAGACGCCATGAGATCCATATCTGGTTTGTAGTGAAAAAGGGTGTGTGTACAAGCGCTAAGGTAATCCCCAAGCTGTATCCAAACAGAGATCCTAACCAACCTCCAAAAAATATGCACAAGTAGTAATAAGTGAATACAGCGCCAACAAGAGGCCAAGGGATAAATATACTCACAGAGAGATAAAAGAAGATTATTTAATGAACCATGTTAAAAAGCATCAGTAATAAAAGACTATATATAAAAAATGTAAAAAGCACATATAAATAAAATTACAAATACAGGAATACCTTACAGAAGCGGCTCAAAGGGCCAAAGCTGATAATTACAATAAAAACAGAGGTAATAACAGGTGATCAGTGTGAGTGGTACACCAGAATAAGAGTGTATACTAATAAAACAGGATTAGCCTAAGTACAACTGTAGCAAGTGCATCAAGCAAAAAACTAATAAACAATAATACAAACAATAGTGTTCAAAATTAGTGTTACAAAAATAGTGTTACAAAAAATAGAAAAATGCACTGCAGTGCAAAAAAAGGGGGGTAGCAAAATAATTGTATAGATACAATCAAATAGTGAGTGAGTGCAAATGGATATAAAAATGCTAGCTACTTAATCCAGTGAGGTTAAGATATAATTAAATAAAATACACAATATGCAATAACATAAAAAATAAAATACACAATATGCAATAACATAAAAAATAAAATATAAAATATAATCCAAAAAAGTATTCAAAAAGTTGATCAACAAATGTTAGTGAAGAACAAAAATAAGTCAATCAAAACAAAAAAATGGAAAAAAATGGGTGATGAAAAGCAAGGTGAAAGTGAGGAAATTGATTCCTTCCAATGTTAGTTACTTTAACAGATCCAAATTCCTGAGTGTGGTTGCTGAAGTAGCTGATTGGATCCTAGCACCTGTCAGCTGCTCCTATAGTATCCTAAAAAGTGTCCCTGTAAAAAAAGAAATTCACAACATAGTGTATCCAATATGAGAATGAAGTAAAGATTAAAGTAATGCTTACCAATATGTCAACGCGTTTCTGCCCTCAAAAAAGGGCCTTTCTCAAGACTATTTTTGTAACACTAATTTTGAACACTATTGTTTGTATTATTGTTTATTAGTTTTTTGCTTGATGCACTTGCTACAGTTGTACTTAGGCTAATCCTGTTTTATTAGTATACACTCTTATTCTGGTGTACCACTCACACTGATCACCTGTTATTACCTCTGTTTTTATTGTAATTATCAGCTTTGGCCCTTTGAGCCGCTTCTGTAAGGTATTCCTGTATTTGTAATTTTATTTATATGTGCTTTTTACATTTTTTATATATAGTCTTTTATTACTGATGCTTTTTAACATGGTTCATTAAATAATCTTCTTTTATCTCTCTGTGAGTATATTTATCCCTTGGCCTCTTGTTGGCGCTGTATTCACTTATTACTACTTATCCATATCTGGTTTGCCCCAACGTCGAAGTATTTGGGCAAAGACCTCCGGATGAAGTTCCCACTCCCCCGGATGAAAAGTCTGGCGACTTAGGAAATCCGCCTCCCAGTTCTCCACGCCTGGGATGTGGATCGCTGACAGGTGGCAAGAGCGAGACTCTGCCCAGCGAATTATCTTTGAAACTTCCATCATCGCTAGGGAACTCCTTGTCCCTCTCTGATGGTTGATGTAAGCCACAGTCGTGATGTTGTCCGACTGATGCTCGACTGAAACCTGAT
>NC_069505.1:458089780-458092280 GCF_027579735.1 Bombina bombina | reverse complement strand
CCCCAACCACGCACCGTGCTCCCAGCCTGCTGCAGCCCGACTGCTCCTGCTCAGCTGAATGCCTGTCGTTCCTGGTGCAGATTAGTGCGGGTCACAGATCACATCCACCCCTCCCTGCCTGCACTTACTAGCAGAGCACATCTCTATGTATCTCTTCCTCGACCTCAGTTTATTTACTTTAGGTTTCCCCTCCCCTCTCTATCACTGCTGTCCTCTCACTAAACATAAAGTTGCCGTTCTTTCTAAACACGCACACACAAATACTGTTTGTTTGTTTTCCCTCACTTTAACTCCCTCAGCTGCTCGCATCTTTTACTTTGCAGTTTTTGTTTTGATATTCAGACAGGCATCTCCTGTTACGGTAAAAAGCTAAAAGAAACGACCAATCAAAGCAGGGTTGATGGGGATGTGAACCGTTCTCTTTAAATGCGCACACACAAATACACTCTTGAAAGTAATTTTCGGCTGGTTTGCCCCTCATTTGGCCGAAATTTCGGTGCATCCCATATATATATATATATATTATTTTTTTTCCCCTGTGATCTTATACAGCTGTCTAGTGATTTCACCGATTAAACTAATGCAACGTGTTTAGAGAGACCAGAAGGGAATACCTTTTAACAAATAACTATACCATACTGTATACATAACGTGACAGCTGCCCATTTATCTATACGGAACTGGGCACATAGTTAACATCTTAATTATGAAGCTGGGGATGAAAGAGAGGCATTTGTCACATATACTCCTTAGGAAACCTACGAATCTTCAGCACAGCAGCGTCAATAAAATACTATTTAGTGCTCAACACCTCCTCCTGCACAATAATGAGCAAGGCAGGGATCCAGGAAATGGACTTAATGAGTTTCAAACATAATAAGCTTGCAACACAGTGTGATGTCAAAGGCCCCAACACTTACTTCAGATCCGAGAGCTGTGAAAGCAACTCCTCTCGTAACTTCTGGCGGGTAAAATTCATTTCACACAAATAGCGCGTTGATCATTCAAAGCAGCAGCCAATTATTGCACTGCACCAAACTGTGTGTAGTAACGTGCCTGTTGTCGCTAGGATTTGGAATTACTGATTAGAGTTTAAATTATAATGGCCAATCAGAAAATAAAAGAATAGGCAGAATAATCTTTGACTTTAGGAAAATTCTCTGTACAAAAGGACTTGCCCATTCTTTCTGCAGACATGCTGCAGTTTCTGCAATGACATCGCAGATCACACTATGTTCTGCCTTGGGGTGTATGTGTGTAATGTATGTGTATAACTGTGTGTGTGTGTAAAGTATGTGTGTACTGTATGTGTATAACTGTATGTGTATAACTGTATGTGTATAACTGTATGTGTGTACTGTATGTGTGTAATGTATGTGTGTAATGTATGTGTATAACTGTGTGTGTGTAATGTATGTGTGTAATTGTGTGTGTGTAATGTATGTGTATAACTGTATGTGTGTAATGTATGTGTATAACTGTATGTGTGTAATGTATGTGTATAACTGTGTGTGTGTGTAAAGTATGTGTGTACTGTATGTGTATAACTGTATGTGTATAACTGTATGTGTATAACTGTATGTGTGTACTGTATGTGTGTAATGTATGTGTGTAATGTATGTGTATAACTGTGTGTGTGTAATGTATGTGTGTAATTGTGTGTGTGTAATGTATGTGTATAACTGTATGTGTGTAATGTATGTGTATAACTGTATGTGTGTAATGTATGTGTATAACTGTGTGTGTGTGTAAAGTATGTGTGTACTGTATGTGTATAACTGTATGTGTATAACTGTATGTGTGTACTGTATGTGTGTAATGTATGTGTGTAATGTATGTGTATAACTGTGTGTGTGTAATGTATGTGTGTAATTGTGTGTGTGTAATGTATGTGTATAACTGTATGTGTGTAATGTATGTGTATAACTGTATGTGTGTAATGTATGTGTATAACTGCGTGTGTGTAAAGTATGTGTGTACTGTATGTGTATAACTGTATGTGTATAACTGTATGTGTGTAATGTATGTGTAATGTATGTGTATAACTGTATGTGTGTAATGTATGTGTATAACTGTGTGTGTGTAATGTATGTGTGTAACTGTATGTGTGTACTGTATGTGTATAACTGTATGTGTGTAATGTATGTGTATAACTGTATGTGTGTAATGTATGTGTATAACTGCGTGTGTGTAAAGTATGTGTGTACTGTATGTGTATAACTGTATGTGTATAACTGTATGTGTGTACTGTATGTGTGTAATGTATGTGTGTAATGTATGTGTGTAATGTATGTGTATAACTGTGTGTGTGTAATGTATGTGTGTAACTGTATGTGTGTACTGTATGTGTATAACTGTATGTGTGCAATGTATGTGTATAACTGTATGTGTGTACTGTATGTGTGTAATGTATGTGTATAACTGTATGTGTGTACTGTATGTGTATAACTGTGTGTGTGTAATGTATGTGTGTAATTGTGTGTGTGTAATGTATGTGTAT
>NC_069505.1:457704780-457722280 GCF_027579735.1 Bombina bombina | reverse complement strand
GTACATTTGGATTGGGGAGTGGGCGCTAGACCTGTGAATGTGGGGGTCAAGAAGGACTTACCTGCTGATGTTCTTCTTGGAAATGACTTGGCTCCCCTTGTTTCTGCCTATGCTCCCATGGGTCCCGCTGATGTTAACCCTGTGACTACCCGTGCTCAGATCCGTGCAGCAGAGACTGACCCCCCTGCTGCTAAGCCCCAGGACGCTGAGCTCAGTAAATCTCTATCCGCTATTGATACGTGGAAGTCCCGTTACAATGCGCTGATGAAGGAGAAGAGGAGCGCAGAGGAAAAAGCATGTTTAGAACGTGAATCTCTGCTAGACAAGCTGCACCGACAGACTGCAGAAAACACCAGCTTGAGAGTGGGACATGAAACATTAAAGAAAAACTTAGCGACACTTGAGGAGAAGCTGACGCTGGCTCATAGTGAGGTGCAGCAACTCAAGGGCACCCTATGTCAGTATGAAGGGATTGTGGATACCTATAAAGAGCAGGTACAGAAAACTCGTAAAGAAGCTGATGGGATTTTGAAGGACTGTTTAGCCCTAGTCTGGGCACTGAGGAAGTTGAACCCTTCTTTGTATGGACAGGAATTCTCTCTCATAACGGGAATACAGATGGATTGTCCTGGCAAACTGACATGCCTACCACCTCCTAGTCCGGTCATCCCCAGGTTGACCCGCCAAAGGGTCAAGCCGGGTCTGCCGGAGTGTTCCACAAGGGGGGAGATATGTGACAGACCCTTCTGTCAGGACTGAAGGAGTTAATTGTGTTTAGCTAAGAAACTAATTTCTAAAGACAGGTTTTCTGGCCTCAGCTATTGTGTGCTATAATTACATTTAAGTAATAAACAGGCCATTGTTTAATCACCCTCAGAGAGCAGACGCTAGGTGATAAGACAAGCCAAATGTGTTTAAGTTGTTATCTGCCTAAGTAAAGTATTTAAGTAATGTAATTCTACTGTTTCATAAAAGGGCGTCTTCCCCTTTTTATCTAAATGTACAAGAGTCTTTCAACCCCCCCATCTGGGGTCAAACCTGTATAAATACTAGGCATCTAGCCTTTAATAAATGTCATTCTGTTTTAAACCTGAAACTGGCTGGGTTGTGAATTGCTGATTCCCTATGCAGGACATTGTTCATCTGGTATTAACCCTTGGTACACTGTTGGTACCGTAACATACAGCTTTCTTGCTAGCCTGTCACTAAGCACCCACACTAAACTACACTGTTCTACCCCCTATACCGGCGCCCCCGGAGCCTCCCGCATCTAAATAAAGTTACTAACCCCTAAACCGCCACTCCTAGACCCCGCCGCAACTCTTATAAATGTATTAACCCCTAAACCGCCGCTCCTAGACCCCGCCGCAACTCTTATAAATGTATTAACCCCTAAACCGCCGCTCCTAGACCCCGCCGCAACTCTTATAAATGTATTAACCCATAAACCGCCGCTCCTAGACCCCGCCGCAACTCTTATAAATGTATTAACCCCTAAACCGCCGCTCCCGGACACCGCTGCCACCTACATTATACCTAGTAACCCTATCCTGCCCCCCCCTATACAGTCGCCCTCTATAATAAAGTTATTAACCCCTATCCTGCTGATCCCGCACCTCGCCGCAACTAAATAAATAGTTTAACCCCTAAACCGCCGCTCCCTGACCCCACCGCAACCTATATTAAATTTATTAACCCCTATCCTGCCCCCCCTACACCGTCGCCACCTATAATAAATTTATTAACCCCTATCCTGCCCCCCCTACACCGTCGCCACCTATAATAAATGTATTAACCCCTATCCTGCCCCCCACTACACCGCCGCCACTGTAATAGATTTATTAACCCCTAAACCTAAGTCTAACACTAACCCTAACACCCCCCTAACTTAAATATTAATTAAATAAATCTAAATAATATTTCTATTATGAACTAAATTAATCCTGTTACGGTTACCCTTAGTCTCGCTGAGAGATGGACCGCTTAGTAGCCTGGATCCCTATTGCTAAAGAGGGGAGAAGCTGCTTTCCATAGTATTCTATATGAGTCTCGCAAATATAGAATAATCTCCCTTAGCTGCAGTACAGCTAGGATACCCTTCTGCCCACAAAAACGAGTCAACGCTGCGATTGAGGGTCAAACAAGAACTCAGGACTGGGATGCCCAGCCTGCTTTTTATTAAGGTTACATGCACACAGGGCACTCCCAGGGGGAGAGGGGGGGAAGCACAAAATCCCCCATCACACATTTAGATAGAGAGCACTGTCCTTTGACAGGCCACAATAGGATTACAGTACTTAAGATAACAAGTTTACAAGTTCATCTTATCAATTAGCAGTCTGGCTCCAGAGGTGATTAGACAATAGTTTCTAAAAGCTGAAAAAAAAGAGTTAACTCTTTATGAAATGAAACTTGTTACAGTTTTCTTGGAGCCCTTCTTAGGCGCTGGCTTGCTGGTTCAGGCATTGCTGCTGGGAAATAAGCTCTTCACAACAAAATAACTAATGCTTCTGTAACATTGCTCCCTTTCTGTGGAACACTCTGGCAGACACGGTCTGACCCCTTTTCGGGGCAGACTAAGGCTGTCCAGACCGCTGGTTATGCGGGGCTGAGGTCGGTTTGTCTGGACAACCCGTCGGCGTTGCCATTCTGTTTCCCAGGTCTGTAAGTAATGGTGAAATTGAAGGTTTGCAACGATAAGCTCCAACGTAATAGCCTGCCGTTATCTCCAGAGACCCGGTTCAGCCACACCAACGGGTTATGGTCGGTGACCAGAGTGAACTCCTGACCATATAAATAGGGAGTCAATTTCTTTAATGCCCACACCAAAGCCAAACACTCCTTTTCGACCGCTGCATAGCTGACTTCGCGGGGCAGGAGCTTCCGGCTGATGTAGGCAACTGGATGCTCCCCTCCATCTTCGCCTACTTGGCTGAGGACGGCTCCCAGCCCGAACATGGAAGCATCTGTATGGACGATAAAACGTTTGTTAAGGGCTGGGGCCGCCAAGACAGGAGCGTTAATTAGAGCATTTTTGAGAGCCTGGAAAGCCGTTTCACAGTGGGGAGACCACAGGACCTGTCGAGGTAAGTTCTTCTTGGTCAAGTCAGTCAGGGGTTTGGCAAGTGTGCTGTAGTCTGGTACGAACCGTCTATAGTACCCTGCCGTGCCCAGGAAGGCTAGGACCTGAGTCTTAGTGATGGGGGTGGGCCAATTGGCGACAGCTTCTATTTTGGCCGGCTCTGGTCGCTGCTTTCCACACCCCACCCGGTGACCCAGGTACTGTACCTCGGCCATCCCAAAGTGGCATTTTTCTGGCTTCAGAGTCAGGCCAGCAGCCCGGATCTGATCCAGAACCATTCCCACATGAGCTAAGTGGTCCTCCCAGGACTCACTGTGGATCGCTATGTCGTCCAGGTAGGCGCAAGCAAAACTCTGGAAGCCATCCAGGAGCCTATCCACCAAGCGCTGGAATGTAGCTGGGGCATTCTTCATCCCAAACGGCATTACCCTAAACTGATATAAGCCGAATGGGGTGACGAATGCCGACTTGGGGATAGCCTCCGGGGCCAGGGGAATCTGCCAGTAACCTTTGCAGAGGTCAATAGTGGTCAGGTAATTTCCCCTGGCTATACGATCGAGTAGCTCGTCTACCCTGGGCATAGGGTAAGCGTCCGTCACGGTATTTTCATTGAGCCTCCGATAGTCTACGCAGAACCGGGTGGTCCCATCTTTCTTGGGCACCAAGACAACTGGGGAGGCCCAGGGACTATCGGAGGGCTCAATTACCCTGAGCTGGAGCATCTCATCGATCTCCTTCTTCATTCCTGTCCTAACTGCTTCGGGGATTCGGTACGGAGCCTGGCGCAAGGGAGCTTGTCCCGGAGTATCTACCTGGTGGGTGGTTAAAGTAGTGTACCCTGGCTTCGGGGAGAAGGTGAGGTGTTTGGACTGGAGGAGTTGGTTGAGCTGCTCCCTTTCAGTGGGGCTAAGTCGGTCCCCTATCTGAACCTGCGCCACTATACCTGTGGGGAGGCTCTTTTCTAATAGGTCTGGAATGGGTAAACTGTCGGGGTCTTCCTGAGGGGAACAACATACGGCCGTCACGTTCTCTGGTCGCTCAAAATATTCCTTGAGCATGTTTACATGGAATGTCTTTGTTACAGAAGCATTAGTTATTTTGTTGTGAAGAAACTTATTTCCCAGCAGCAATGCCTGAACCAGCCAAGCCAGCGCCTAAGAAGGGCTCCAAGAAAACTGTAACAAGTATCATTTCATAAAGGGTTAACTCTGTTCAGTTTTGAGAAAACTATTTTCTGAGGCAGGTTTCCTAGCATATTGTGTACTGTAATTAAGTTTGTGATAAGCATTCACTGCTAGGTGATAAGAAGGACTCAATTGTTTTCTTGTGTGTACTTGTTATCTGCGGTGGCCTGTCCAAGGGCTTTGTCTAAATGTGTGATGGGGGATTTTATGCTTCCCCCCCTGGGAGTGCCCTGTGTGCATGTAACCTAAATAAAAAGCAGGCTGGGCATCCCAGTCCTCAGTTCTTGGTTGTCCCTCAATCGCAGCGTTGACTCGTTTTTGTGGGCAGAAGGGTATCCTAGCTGTACTACAGCTAAGGGGGATTATTCTACATTTGCGAGACTCATATAGAATACTATGGAAAGCAGTTTCTCCCCTCTTCAGCAATAGGAATCCAGGCTACTAAGCGGTCCATCTCTCAGCGAGACTAAGGGTAACCGTAACATTTGGCGGCAGCGGTGGGATTTTTCCTGGATTTCCTAGGAGAGGTACAGAACGGATGGAGAGCGCTTACGAAAAATTGAAGCGTACAACCCTAAAGGATTTACTTGAAAGCAGAGGGGGGTACGCCAGCAACCGGCCGAGGAGAGAGCTGATCGCAGAATTGACCGAACTGGATCAGAGCTTCACAATGGCGGAAACACCGACCACGATTAGTGACGAAAAAACCAGGATTGTTCGGGAGAGGCTCTCACTGTACGGGCCGAACCCCTCCATGGAATTGGTACAGCAGTTGATGGCGGAAGCGGACAAGGATATACGAGAGACTCGAGCCCACGAACTCAACCTAGCGAACGCACACCGCAATGCTGAAGCCCCGCAGGTAATCATCCCTGTCGAAAATGCTGGGAGGCCCAAGATACCCTATGCGGCATTTCGACCCTTCCTAGAGAGCGAGACAGGGATTGATGAATATTTGGCGGACTTCGAAAGGCAATGTGCCCTGCACCAGATTCCCAACAGGGAGTGGCCCACGATATTGTCTGGGAAACTATCCGGGCGAGCCCTGGAAGCCTTTCGTACTCTGGGTGCTGAGGAAGTGACACAGTATGAGCTAGTTAAGGAGACACTGTTGCGACGGTACGCAGTAACTCCGGACGCGTATCGCCGACAGTTTCGGGGCACGAAAAAGAAGCCTAACGATACCCATATGGAATGGGCGCACCGAATGCGGAGAGCGGCAAATCACTGGATGAGCGGAAGTAAAGCGGTGACTGGTGAGGAAATTTTACAATTGTTTCTCTTAGAACATTTTTATAATGGCATGGAACAGCAAGGGAAGGAATGGCTGCGAGACAGGCGACCTTCTACCTTAGAAGAAGCAGCCAAATTGGCCGATGAACATTATGACTCCCGTCTTCACGAACCCAGAGAGGTTTACCGTGCACCCCCTCGTGCTGAATTCCGAGCCCCGGTGCCCGCAGGGCCCGCCCGACACTCAGGACCACCCAATAACAGCTCTGAGCGTCCCAGACCGACTTGCCACCGATGCAAGCAACCAGGGCATTTCATGGCTAGCTGCCCCCTTAATACGCACCAGACACCCAGGAATTACAATTACCCCTCTGGGGCATATCGTCCGGCCCGGACCCTCTGTGTTAACCAAGAGGCCCCTATGGAGGAATATTTGGGGCCGCTTCACGAGGCGGACCCTGTATATGCTGCCTCAGATAACCGCCAGCACCATCGGCAGAAGGTATGGCTCGAGGGGCGATCTACCGAGGGATTGAGAGACACAGGGGCTACTATCACGCTGGTACAGAGTCATTTGGTGCCGGAGCACAAGCGATCTGGACAGACTGTGGCCGTTAGAGTGGCGGGGGGGGATGTGTACAAAATTCCAACAGCTAAAGTGCATCTTGATTGGGGAGCGGGAAAGGGGGCTGTGAACGTGGGCATAATGGATAATTTACCTGCCGAAGTACTACTGGGCAATGATTTGGGCCCCATGACTTCTGCCTATGCTCCAGTATGCAACAACGAGGCGGACCCAGTGACTACACGGGCCCAAGCCCGGACGGAGCGAGAACTCTCACCAGTGCGGGAGACACAGGTAAGACCTACCCCGACATTGCCTGACATGTTAGGCCCCATACCCTGGGACACCCCAGATGCTTTCGAGACAGAGTCTAAGACTGACCCGACCTTACAAAAGTACCGGGAACGAGCAGAGACCGGAGGGGGCGGGGCAGATAATGAAACATTCTTATGGGAAAAAGGGAAACTATACCGCTGGACAGAGAAAAGGGGACAGCGTAGGCGACAGCTGGTAGTGCCCCACAAATACCGTCAAGAAATCCTCAAGATAGGCCATGACATCCCCTTAGCAGGCCACCTAGCTGTAACCCGTACCCTACACCGCATTACTCACACGTTCTTTTGGCCAGGGGTACACGCCGACGTTAGAACTTACTGTAACACCTGCGATGTGTGTCAACGAGTAGGAAGGCGAGGCGATCACCCTAAAGCCCATCTAGTAAATATGCCCATTGTAGAGGAACCCTTCAGCCGGGTTGCTATTGACCTAGTGGGACCACTGGCTACCCCTAGTCCCTCCGGTAAGCGCTACATTCTTACCGTAGTGGACTACGCTACCAGGTACCCAGAGGCTGTCGCCCTATCCAACATACAAGCGGATACGGTAGCGAATGCACTAGTACAGGTGTTCTCCCGGGTAGGATTTCCAAAAGAAATCCTATCCGACCGAGGCACCCAATTTACGGCTGAATTGACCCAACAACTCTGGCAGGTTTGCAAAATTAAGTCCCTCCTGAGCTCCCCATACCACCCCCAGACGAACGGGCTGTGTGAGAGGTTCAATGGGACCCTCAAGCAAATGCTCAAGACGTTCACTCAGGAATACCGAGACTGGGAACGCTTCCTGCCGCACCTCCTTTTTGCTTATCGGGAGGTGCCCCAGGAAACGACAGGGTTCTCTCCCTTCGAGTTGCTCTACGGAAGAAAGGTACGGGGACCCCTAAACCTGATCCGGGAGCACTGGGAGGGAGAGATGGAGACTGACGGTGTCCCCATTGTGCCATACGTGCTGGAACTCAGGGACCGAATGGAGCAATTAGCCAAATCCGTGCGGGCTAATCTCCAGTCGGCCCAGAGAAGACAGAAAGTATGGTACGATCGGGGGGCCCGAAAGAGAATCTTTACCATAGGACAAAAGGTGTTAGTACTTAAGCCGGTGAAGACAGACAAATTGCAGGCGTCCTGGCAGGGCCCCTACCAGATCGTAGAGAAAAGGGGAGACACCACTTATGTGATAGCTAGCTGCCACGACAACAATCTTAGAAAGACATTCCATGTAAACATGCTCAAGGAATATTTTGAGCGACCAGAGAACGTGACGGCCGTATGTTGTTCCCCTCAGGAAGGCCCCGACAGTCTACCCATTCCAGACCTATTAGAAAAGAGTCTCCCCACAGGTATAGTGGCTCAGGTTCAGATAGGAGACCGACTTAGCCCCACTGAAAGGGAGCAGCTCAACCAACTCCTACAGTCCAAACACCTCACCTTCTCCCCGAAGCCAGGGTACACTACTTTAACCACCCACCAGGTAGATACTCCGGGACAAGCTCCCTTGCGCCAGGCTCCGTACCGAATCCCCGAAGCAGTTAGGATAGGAATGAAGAAGGAGATCGATGAGATGCTCCAACTCGGGGTAATTGAGCCCTCCGATAGTCCCTGGGCCTCCCCAGTTGTCTTGGTGCCCAAGAAAGATGGGACCACCCGGTTCTGCGTAGACTATCGGAGGCTCAATGAAAAGACCGTGACGGACGCTTACCCTATGCCCAGGGTAGACGAGCTACTCGATCGTATAGCCAGGGGAAATTACCTGACCACTATTGACCTCTGCAAAGGTTACTGGCAGATTCCCCTGGCCCCGGAGGCTATCCCCAAGTCGGCATTCGTCACCCCATTCGGCTTATATCAGTTTAGGGTAATGCCGTTTGGGATGAAGAATGCCCCAGCTACATTCCAGCGCTTGGTGGATAGGCTCCTGGATGGCTTCCAGAGTTTTGCTTGCGCCTACCTGGACGACATAGCGATCCACAGTGAGTCATGGGAGGACCACTTAGCTCACATAGGAATGGTTCTGGATCAGATCCGGGCTGCTGGCCTGACTCTGAAGCCAGAAAAATGCCACTTTGGGATGGCCGAGGTACAGTACCTGGGTCACCGGGTGGGGTGTGGAAAGCAGCGACCAGAGCCGGCCAAGATAGAAGCTGTCGCCAATTGGCCCACCCCCATCACTAAGACTCAGGTCCTAGCCTTCCTGGGCACGGCAGGGTACTATAGACGGTTCGTACCAGACTACAGCACACTTGCCAAACCCCTGACTGACTTGACCAAGAAGAACTTACCTCGACAGGTCCTGTGGTCTCCCCACTGTGAAACGGCTTTCCAGGCTCTCAAAAATGCTCTAATTAACGCTCCTGTCTTGGCGGCTCCAGCCCTTAACAAACGTTTTATCGTCCACACAGATGCTTCCATGTTCGGGCTGGGAGCCGTCCTCAGCCAAGTAGGCGAAGATGGAGGGGAGCATCCAGTTGCCTACATCAGCCGGAAGCTCCTGCCCCGCGAAGTCAGCTATGCAGCGGTCGAAAAGGAGTGTTTGGCTTTGGTGTGGGCATTAAAGAAATTGACTCCCTATTTATATGGGCAGGAGTTCACTCTGGTCACCGACCATAACCCGTTGGTGTGGCTGAACCGGGTCTCTGGAGATAATGGCAGGCTATTACGTTGGAGTTTATCGTTGCAACCCTTCAATTTCACCATTACTTACAGACCTGGGAAACAGAATGGCAACGCCGACGGGTTGTCCAGACAAACCGACCTCAGCCCCGCATAACCAGCGGTCTGGACAGCCTTAGTCTGCCCCGAAAAGGGGTCAGACCGTGTCTGCCAGAGTGTTCCACAGAAAGGGAGCACTGTTACAGAAGCATTAGTTATTTTGTTGTGAAGAAACTTATTTCCCAGCAGCAATGCCTGAACCAGCCAAGCCAGCGCCTAAGAAGGGCTCCAAGAAAACTGTAACAAGTATCATTTCATAAAGGGTTAACTCTGTTCAGTTTTGAGAAAACTATTTTCTGAGGCAGGTTTCCTAGCATATTGTGTACTGTAATTAAGTTTGTGATAAGCATTCACTGCTAGGTGATAAGAAGGACTCAATTGTTTTCTTGTGTGTACTTGTTATCTGCGGTGGCCTGTCCAAGGGCTTTGTCTAAATGTGTGATGGGGGATTTTATGCTTCCCCCCCTGGGAGTGCCCTGTGTGCATGTAACCTAAATAAAAAGCAGGCTGGGCATCCCAGTCCTCAGTTCTTGGTTGTCCCTCAATCGCAGCGTTGACTCGTTTTTGTGGGCAGAAGGGTATCCTAGCTGTACTACAGCTAAGGGGGATTATTCTACATTTGCGAGACTCATATAGAATACTATGGAAAGCAGTTTCTCCCCTCTTCAGCAATAGGAATCCAGGCTACTAAGCGGTCCATCTCTCAGCGAGACTAAGGGTAACCGTAACAGTCTTTCTAAGATTGTTGTCGTGGCAGCTAGCTATCACATAAGTGGTGTCTCCCCTTTTCTCTACGATCTGGTAGGGACCCTGCCAGGACGCCTGCAATTTGTCTGTCTTCACCGGCTTAAGTACTAACACCTTTTGTCCTATGGTGAAGATTCTCTTTCGGGCCCCCCGATCGTACCATACTTTCTGTCTTCTCTGGGCCAACTGGAGATTAGCCCGCACGGATTTGGCTAATTGCTCCATTCGGTCCCTGAGTTCCAGCACGTATGGCACAATTGGGACACCGTCAGCCTCCATCTCTCCCTCCCAGTGCTCCCGGATCAGGTTTAGGGGTCCCCGTACCTTTCTTCCGTAGAGCAACTCGAAGGGAGAGAACCCTGTCGTTTCCTGGGGCACCTCCCGATAAGCAAATAGGAGGTGCGGCAGGAAGCGTTCCCAGTCTCGGTATTCCTGAGTGAACGTCTTGAGCATTTGCTTGAGGGTCCCATTGAACCTCTCACACAGCCCGTTCGTCTGGGGGTGGTATGGGGAGCTTAGGAGGGACTTAATTTTGCAAACCTGCCAGAGTTGTTGGGTCAATTCAGCCGTAAATTGGGTGCCTCGGTCGGATAGGATTTCTTTTGGAAATCCTACCCGGGAGAACACCTGTACTAGTGCATTCGCTACCGTATCCGCTTGTATGTTGGATAGGGCGACAGCCTCTGGGTACCTGGTAGCGTAGTCCACTACGGTAAGAATGTATCGCTTACCGGAGGGACTAGGGGTAGCCAGTGGTCCCACTAGGTCAATAGCAACCCGGCTGAAGGGTTCCTCTACAATGGGCATATTTACTAGCTGGGCTTTAGGGTGATCGCCTCGCCTTCCTACTCGTTGACACACATCGCAGGTGTTACAGTAAGTTCTAACGTCAGCGTGCACCCCTGGCCAAAAGAACGTGTGAGTAATGCGGTGTAGGGTACGGGTAACGGCTAGGTGGCCTGCTAAGGGGATGTCGTGGCCTATTTTGAGGATTTCTTGACGGTATTTGTGGGGCACTACCAGCTGTCGCCTACGCTGTCCCCTTTTCTCTGTCCAGCGGTATAGTTTCCCTTTTTCCCATAAGAATGTTTCGTTATCTGCCCCGCCCCCTCCGGTCTCTGCTCGTTCCCGGTACTTTTGTAAGGTCGGGTCAGTCTTAGACTCTGCCTCGAAGGCATCTGGGGTGTCCCAGGGTATGGGGCCTAACCTGTCAGGCAAGGTCGGGGTAGGTCTTACCTGTGTCTCCCGCACTGGTGAGAGCTCTCGCTCCGTCCGGGCTTGGGCCCGTGTAGTCACTGGGTCCGCCTCGTTGTTGCATACTGGAGCATAGGCAGAAGTCATGGGGCCCAAATCGTTGCCCAGTAGTACTTCGGCAGGTAAATTATCCATTAGGCCCACGTTCACAGCCCCCTTTCCCGCTCCCCAATCAAGATGCACTTTAGCTGTTGGAATTTTGTACACATCCCCCCCCGCCACTCTAACGGCCACAGTCTGTCCGGATCGCTTGTGCTCTGGCACCAAATGACTCTGTACCAGCGTGATAGTAGCCCCTGTGTCTCGCAATCCCTCGGTAGATCGCCCCTCGAGCCATACCCTCTGCCGATGGTGCTGGCGGTTATCTGAGGCAGCATATACAGGGTCTGCCTCGTGAAGCGGCCCCACATATCCCTCCATAGGGGCCTCTTGGTTAACACAGAGGGCCCGGGCCGGACGATAGGACCCAGAGGGGTAATTGTAATTCCTGGGTGTCTGGTGCGTATTAAGGGGGCAGCTAGCCATGAAATGCCCTGGTTGCTTGCATCGGTGGCAAGTCGGTCTGGGACGCTCAGAGCTGTTATTGGGTGGTCCTGAGTGTCGGACGGGCCCTGTGGGCACCGGGGCTCGGAATTCAGCACGAGGGGGTGCACGGTAAACCTCTCTGGGTTCGACCCGTGCTGGAGCTCGGTAGTTCATGGGTTCGTGAAGACGGGAGTCATAATGTTCATCGGCCAATTTGGCTGCTTCTTCTAAGGTAGAAGGCCGCCTGTCTCGCAGCCATTCCTTCCCTTGCTGTTCCATGCCATTATAAAAATGTTCTAAGAGAAACAATTGTAAAATTTCCTCCCCAGTCACCGCTTTACTTCCGCTCAGCCAGTGATTTGCCGCTCTCCGCATTCGGTGCGCCCATTCCATATGGGTATCGTTAGGCTTCTTTTCCGTGCCCCGAAACTGTCGGCGATACGTGTCCGGAGTTACAGCGTACCGTCGCAACAGTGTCTCCTTAACTAGCTCATACTGTGTCACTTCCTCAGCACCCAGAGTACGAAAGGCTTCCAGGGCTCGCCCGGATAGTTTCCCAGACAATATCGTGGGCCACTCTCTGTTGGGAATCTGGTGCAGGGCACATTGCCTTTCGAAGTCCGCCAAATATTCATCAATCCCTGTCTCGCTCTCTAGGAAGGGTCGAAATGCCGCATAGGGTATCTTGGGCCTCCCAGCATTTTCGACAGGGATGATTACCTGCGGGGCTTCAGCATTGCGGTGTGCGTTCGCTAGGTTGAGTTCGTGGGCTCGAGTCTCTCGTATATCCTCGTCCGCCTCCGCCATCAACTGCTGTACCAATTCCATGGAGGGGTTCGGCCCGTATAATGAGAGCCTTTCCCGAACAATCCTGGTTTTTTCGTCACTAATCGTGGTCGGTGTTTCCGCCATTGTGAAGCTCTGATCCAGTTCGGTCAATTCTGCGATCAGCTCTCTCCTCGGCCGGTTGCTGGCGTACCCCCCTCTGCTTTCAAGTAAATCCTTTAGGGTTGTACGCTTCAATTTTTCGTAAGCGCTCTCCATCCGTTCTGTACCTCTCCTAGGAAATCCAGGAAAATCCCGCCGCTGCCGCCAAATGTTACGGTTACCCTTAGTCTCGCTGAGAGATGGACCGCTTAGTAGCCTGGATCCCTATTGCTAAAGAGGGGAGAAGCTGCTTTCCATAGTATTCTATATGAGTCTCGCAAATATAGAATAATCTCCCTTAGCTGCAGTACAGCTAGGATACCCTTCTGCCCACAAAAACGAGTCAACGCTGCGATTGAGGGTCAAACAAGAACTCAGGACTGGGATGCCCAGCCTGCTTTTTATTAAGGTTACATGCACACAGGGCACTCCCAGGGGGAGAGGGGGGGAAGCACAAAATCCCCCATCACACATTTAGATAGAGAGCACTGTCCTTTGACAGGCCACAATAGGATTACAGTACTTAAGATAACAAGTTTACAAGTTCATCTTATCAATTAGCAGTCTGGCTCCAGAGGTGATTAGACAATAGTTTCTAAAAGCTGAAAAAAAAGAGTTAACTCTTTATGAAATGAAACTTGTTACAGTTTTCTTGGAGCCCTTCTTAGGCGCTGGCTTGCTGGTTCAGGCATTGCTGCTGGGAAATAAGCTCTTCACAACAAAATAACTAATGCTTCTGTAACAAATCCTATTTAAAACTAAATACTTACCTATAAAATAAACCCTAATATAGCCACAATATAAATAATAATTATATTGTAGCTATCTTAGGATTTATTTTTATTTTACAGGCAAATTTCAATTTATTTTAACTAGGTACAATAGCTATTAAATAGTTATTAACCATTTAATAGCTTACCTAGCTAAAATAAAGAGAAATTAACCTGTAAAATAAAAACTAACCTAAGTTACAATTACACCTAACACTACACTATACTTAAATAAATTATTCCTATTTAAAACTAAATACTTACCTGTAAAATAAACCCTAAGATAGCTACAATGTAATTAATAATTACATTGTAGCTATCTTAGGATTTATATTTATTTTACAGGTAACTTTGTATTTATTTTAGCTAGTTAGAATAGTTATTAAATAGTTATTAACTATTTAATAACTACCTAGCTAAAAGAAATACAAAATTACCTGTAAAATAAATCCTAACCTAAGTTACAATTAAACCTAACACTACACTATCATTAAATTAATTAAATAAATTAACTACAAATAACTACAATTTAATACAATTACATAAACTAACTAAAGTACAAAAAATAAAAAAGCTAAGTTACAAAAAATAAAAAAAATAAGTTACAAACATTTAAAAAATATTACAACAATTTTAAGCTACTTACACCTAATCTAAGCCCCCTAATAAAATAACAAACCCCCCTCAAAATAAAAAAATGCCCTACCCTATTCTAAATTTAAAAAGTTCAAAGCTCTTTTACCTTACCAGCCCTCAAAAGGGCCTTTTGCGGGGCATGCCCCAAAGAAAACTGCTCTTTTGCCTGTAAAAGAAAAATACAACCCCCCCAACATTAAAACCCACCACCCATATACCCCTAATCTAACCCAAACCCCCCTTAAATAAACCTAACACTACCCCCTTAACATTTGGCGGCAGCGGTGGGATTGGCGTCCTAGCGCAAGGAGCAGCACCACAACAGCACTGGTATCGTAGGAAAGTTATTGAGGGCAACGCTAGCCACTGCGCAGCGTCCCTACCTACAGCAGCATGGAGCTGACAAGATACTGGTCAGAACCCTGTGAAGAGCACCTCAACCTGATCCGTCGCTATGAGGGCGCGGATTTCGTTCTAGAGGTAAAGAGGCGGCTAGTCCGATATGGTCCAGACCCTGCGCAGGAGGTAGTCAGTCGCCTCATCCGGGAATTGGCTACTAAGAACGAAGCAGCACGAGCCTTTGAGCGCCAACTGTGGAGTTTGGGGGTATGGACACCTGCTCTCCAGCGAGAAAATGAGTTACAGGGGGCAGAGACAGTTGGTCCTGTCCCCCAGCAGCAGAGTGAATTGCAGGGAATTGGGAGCCCAGACTCCATTCCCCAGCGGCAGGCTGAGTTACAGGGGGCAGAGACAGTTGGTCCTGTCCCCCATCAGCAGAGGAATATGCAGGGAATTGTGAGCCCAGACTCCATTCCCCAGCGGCTGGAAGTATGTAAGGGAGAGGAGAGCAGCGACCTCCCTCCCCAGCGGCAGTATACTGTGCAGAGGGAAGAGACAACCGGTCTCCTTCCCCAACCCCAACCAGAGATACCAGAGGCAGCAGGCCTCATAGACTGGTCCTGGGAGGACCCCCAGCAGGCAGGTGGAGATGGGACCGCAGTCTCTCTACCAGCCCTACAGGGATGCTGGGCAGGCGGCCCAGATCCCCAGCGACAGACCCAGCTACAGGGAGGGGAGAGCATCGACCTCCCTCCCCAGCCGGAGTGTGCCTTCCAGGGAGAGGAGACAACCGGTCTCTCTCCCCAGCCGCAGCATGTTCCACAGGAAGAGGAGAGCATCGACCTCCCTTCCCAACGGCCGCCGGAGTATCAGGAGGAGGAGGTAAGCCAATCTCCCCCTCCCCAGCTAACTCCTAACTTGGGCCCAGGGTTAACAGTGGAGATGTTGGCCCCCACTGACCCCCACGTTCCCTTTGCCACCGGGCAGGACTATGCCCCAATTCCCCCAGCAGAAGAGCTGGCATCAGGACAGAGCGCTGCTGGCCTCTGCCCTACAGACCTTGTCCTTGTTACAGAACTGACCTGCAAACCCCTCACCCCAGCAGAAGCGCTGGCACCAGGACAGAGTGCCGCTGGCCTCTGCCCCCCAAGTACCATCAGCTATTTGCCCAGCTGCGCCAGGAAGGCCGAGGATGCTGCACTTTCATCCTGCAACCTGGAACTTACAGGCCAGTACTACGTATTGTGGGGGGGCTACTTTGCTGCTAACGATTATTTGTGGGTGGGTTGCGAGACTAACTTAGGCACTGACCGGCAGAAGGTCAGGTGCCTGGTTAGTCTCCCTCCAAAAGGGGAGATATGTTACAAACTGCTGTTTGTAACTGGCCCTTTAAATGGAAAATTGCCCTGCTTCCCTGGATTTTGGAGAAGCCTATTTGCCAGCCTCCTTCCTCATGACTATGGCCCCTGGAAGATTGTGCCCCTGAGAACATATTAACTTTTATTGGGTGTGTATGGCCCTTTAAGAACCATCTGGGGACATATTGTGACTTTGATGAACAATGCCCCTTTAAGACTATGTCCCCAGACCTGTGAAATGACTTGTCCCTGGCTTTCTCCCACTTGGTTCAGTTTCATTGTGTGCCATTAAGAGTTAATTTTGTTCAATTCTAAATACAAGTTTGCTGGGATCAGCTCTAATTAGGTTTAGTGACTTTCCCATTGTCTAATCAGACTAGTATTGATAAGGTGGACTGCATTGTTTTATTGTGTGTAATGTTATCTGCTGAAGTAAATGTTGTGGCCTATCAAAGGGAGTGTCTCTCTATCTAATATCAAATGTGTGATGGGGGATTTTATGCCTCCCCCTGAGAGCGTCCTGTTTGCATGTAACCTCAATAAAAAGCAGGCTGTGTGCTCCAGCACATCAGACCTATGTTGACCCTCTAACTTGAAGCTTTGACTCATGTTTGTAGGGGACAGCTTATAATCACTACAGGGATTGCTATGTTTTTCATACTCCCTTAGCTACAGGGATTGCTACAGAAGGAAGAGGTTCGCCTACTGGAGCCTGGTCGTAGGTCCAGGGTGCAGAGCAGACGGCGAGATACCAGCCCAGCAGCGGTGGTTCATATAGTCTGCATTACTGATGGTGGCTACGCAGCAGTTATAGTGTCCACGGTGCTGCTGCTCCTTTGGTGAGCGCTAGGAGCATCCTTTTCTACGGTCCAACTTCCAGCCAGCCTGGAGGCAACCGTAACACCCCCTGAAGATCATCCTACCTTGAGTCGTCTTCACTCAGCCGAGCAGCGATGGAACCGAAGAGGATACCCGGAGCGGCAGAAGTTATCCTCCAAGCGGCGCTGAAGAAATCTTCCATCCGATGAAGTGATCCTCCAAGCGGCGCTGAAAAAGTCTTCCATCCGGGCGATGTCATCTTCCAAGAGGCGCTGAAGAAGTCTTCTATCCGGGCGATGTCATCTTCCAAGCGGGGTCTTCAATCTTCATCCCGCCGACGCGGAACATCCTTCTTTACCGACGGACTACCGACGAATGAAGGCTCCTTTAAGGGACGTCATCCAAGATAGAATCCTATCAGCCAATCGGAATTAAGGTAGGCAAAATCTGATTGGCTGATTGAATCAGCCAATCAGATTGAAGTTCAATCCGATTGGCTGATCCAATCAGCCAATCAGATTGAGCTCGCATTCTATTGGCTGTTCCGATCAGCCAATCGGATTGAACTTGAATCTGATTGGCTGATTCAATCAGCCAATCAGATTTTTCCTACCTTAATTCCGATTGGCTGATAGAATCCTATCAGCCAATCGGAATTGAAGGGACGCCATCTTGGATGACGTCCCTTAAAGGAGCCTTCATTCGTCGGTAGTCCGTCGGTAAAGAAGGATGTTCCGCGTCGGCGGGATGAAGATTGAAGACCCTGCTTGGAAGATGACATTGCCCGGATAGAAGACTTCTTCAGCGCCTCTTGGAAGATGACATCGCCCGGATGGAAGACTTCTTCAGCGCCGCTTGGAGGATCACTTCATCGGATGGAAGATTTCTTCAGCGCCGCTTGGAGGATAACTTCTGCCGCTCCGGGTCTCCTTCGGTTCCATCGCTGCTCGGTGAAGACGACTCAAGGTAGGATGATCTTCAGGGGATTCGTGTTAGGTTATTTTAAGAGGGGTTTGG
>NC_069505.1:457647280-457694780 GCF_027579735.1 Bombina bombina | reverse complement strand
TAGCTGTACTGCAGCTAAGGGAGATTATTCTATATTTGCGAGACTCATATAGAATACTATGGAAAGCAGCTTCTCCCCTCTTTAGCAATAGGGATCCAGGCTACTAAGCGGTCCATCTCTCAGCGAGACTAAGGGTAACCGTAACAAACCCTAAAGGATTTACTTGAAAGCAGAGGGGGGTACGCCAGCAACCGGCCGAGGAGAGAGCTGATTGCAGAATTGACCGAACTGGATCAGAGCTTCACAATGGCGGAAACACCGACCACGATTAGTGACGAAAAAACCAGGATTGTTCGGGAAAGGCTCTCATTATACGGGCCGAACCCCTCCATGGAATTAGTACAGCAGTTGATGGCGGAGGCGGAAGAGGATATACGAGAGACTCGAGCCCACGAACTCAACCTAGCGAACGCACACCGCAATGCTGAAGCCCCGCAGGTAATCATCCCTGTCGAAAATGCTGGGAGGCCCAAGATACCCTATGCGGCATTTCGACCCTTCCTAGAGAGCGAGACAGGGATTGATGAATATTTGGCGGACTTCGAAAGGCAATGTGCCCTGCACCAGATTCCCAACAGAGAGTGGCCCACGATATTGTCTGGGAAACTATCCGGGCGAGCCCTGGAAGCCTTTCGTACTCTGGGTGCTGAGGAAGTGACACAGTATGAGCTAGTTAAGGAGACACTGTTGCGACGCTACGCTGTAACTCCGGACACGTATCGCAGACAGTTTCGGGGCACGGAAAAGAAGCCTAACGATACCCATATGGAATGGGCGCACTGAATGCGGAGAGCGGCAAATCACTGGCTGAGCGGAAGTAAAGCGGTGACTGGGGAGGAAATTTTACAATTGTTTCTCTTAGAACATTTTTATAATGGCATGGAACAGCAAGGGAAGGAATGGCTGCGAGACAGGCG
The DNA here is from genome assembly GCF_027579735.1 of Bombina bombina. Taxonomy (NCBI): domain Eukaryota; kingdom Metazoa; phylum Chordata; class Amphibia; order Anura; family Bombinatoridae; genus Bombina; species Bombina bombina. The sequence goes on along the minus strand of NC_069505.1, from coordinate 457,693,863 downwards.
GCCTTCTACCTTAGAAGAAGCAGCCAAATTGGCCGATGAACATTATGACTCCCGTCTTCACGAACCCATGAACTACCGAGCTCCAGCACGGGTCGAACCCAGAGAGGTTTACCGTGCACCCCCTCGTGCTGAATTCCGAGCCCCGGTGCCCACAGGGCCTGTCCGACACTCAGGACCACCCAATAACAGCTCTGAGCGTCCCAGACCGACTTGCCACCGATGCAAGCAACCAGGGCATTTCATGGCTAGCTGCCCCCTTAATACGCACCAGACACCCAGGAATTACAATTACCCCTCTGGGTCCTATCGTCCGGCCCGGGCCCTCTGTGTTAACCAAGAGGCCCCTATGGAGGGATATGTGGGGCCGCTTCACGAGGCAGACCCTGTATATGCTGCCTCAGATAACCGCCAGCACCATCGGCAGAGGGTATGGCTCGAGGGGCGATCTACCGAGGGATTGCGAGACACAGGGGCTACTATCACGCTGGTACAGAGTCATTTGGTGCCAGAGCACAAGCGATCCGGACAGACTGTGGCCGTTAGAGTGGCGGGGGGGGATGTGTACAAAATTCCAACAGCTAAAGTGCATCTTGATTGGGGAGCGGGAAAGGGGGCTGTGAACGTGGGCCTAATGGATAATTTACCTGCCGAAGTACTACTGGGCAACGATTTGGGCCCCATGACTTCTGCCTATGCTCCAGTATGCAACAACGAGGCGGACCCAGTGACTACACGGGCCCAAGCCCGGACGGAGCGAGAGCTCTCACCAGTGCGGGAGACACAGGTAAGACCTACCCCGACCTTGCCTGACAGGTTAGGCCCCATACCCTGGGACACCCCAGATGCTTTCGAGGCAGAGTCTAAGACTGACCCGACCTTACAAAAGTACCGGGAACGAGTAGAGACCGGAGGGGGCGGGGCAGATAACGAAACATTCTTATGGGAAAAAGGGAAACTATACCGCTGGACAGAGAAAAGGGGACAGCGTAGGCGACAGCTGGTAGTGCCCCACAAATACCGTCAAGAAATCCTCAAAATAGGCCACGACATCCCCTTAGCAGGCCACCTAGCCGTTACCCGTACCCTACACCGCATTACTCACACGTTCTTTTGGCCAGGGGTGCACGCTGACGTTAGAACTTACTGTAACACCTGCGATGTGTGTCAACGAGTAGGAAGGCGAGGCGATCACCCTAAAGCCCAGCTAGTAAATATGCCCATTGTAGAGGAACCCTTCAGCCGGGTTGCTATTGACCTAGTGGGACCACTGGCTACCCCTAGTCCCTCCGGTAAGCGATACATTCTTACCGTAGTGGACTACGCTACCAGGTACCCAGAGGCTGTCGCCCTATCCAACATACAAGCGGATACGGTAGCGAATGCACTAGTACAGGTGTTCTCCCGGGTAGGATTTCCAAAAGAAATCCTATCCGACCGAGGCACCCAATTTACGGCTGAATTGACCCAACAACTCTGGCAGGTTTGCAAAATTAAGTCCCTCCTGAGCTCCCCATACCACCCCCAGACGAACGGGCTGTGTGAGAGGTTCAATGGGACCCTCAAGCAAATGCTCAAGACGTTCACTCAGGAATACCGAGACTGGGAACGCTTCCTGCCGCACCTCCTATTTGCTTATCGGGAGGTGCCCCAGGAAACGACAGGGTTCTCTCCCTTCGAGTTGCTCTACGGAAGAAAGGTACGGGGACCCCTAAACCTGATCCGGGAGCACTGGGAGGGAGAGATGGAGGCTGACGGTGTCCCCATTGTGCCATACGTGCTGGAACTCAGGGACCGAATGGAGCAATTAGCCAAATCCGTGCGGGCTAATCTCCAGTTGGCCCAGAGAAGACAGAAAGTATGGTACGATCGGGGGGCCCGAAAGAGAATCTTCACCATAGGACAAAAGGTGTTAGTACTTAAGCCGGTGAAGACAGACAAATTGCAGGGGTCCTGGCAGGGTCCCTACCAGATCGTAGAGAAAAGGGGAGACACCACTTATGTGATAGCTAGCGGCCACGACAACAATCTTAGAAAGACATTCCATGTAAACATGCTCAAGGAATATTTTGAGCGACCAGAGAACGTGACGGCCGTATGTTGTTCCCCTCAGGAAGACCCCGACAGTTTACCCATTCCAGACCTATTAGAAAAGAGCCTCCCCACAGGTATAGTGGCGCAGGTTCAGATAGGGGACCGACTTAGCCCCACTGAAAGGGAGCAGCTCAACCAACTCCTCCAGTCCAAACACCTCACCTTCTCCCCGAAGCCAGGGTACACTACTTTAACCACCCACCAGGTAGATACTCCGGGACAAGCTCCCTTGCGCCAGGCTCCGTACAGAATCCCCGAAGCAGTTAGGACAGGAATGAAGAAGGAGATCGATGAGATGCTCCAGCTCAGGGTAATTGAGCCCTCCGATAGTCCCTGGGCCTCCCCAGTTGTCTTGGTACCCAAGAAAGATGGGACCACCCGGTTCTGCGTAGACTATCGGAGGCTCAATGAAAATACCGTGACGGACGCTTACCCTATGCCCAGGGTAGACGAGCTACTCGATCGTATAGCCAGGGGAAATTACCTGACCACTATTGACCTCTGCAAAGGTTACTGGCAGATTCCCCTGGCCCCGGAGGCTATCCCCAAGTCGGCATTCGTCACCCCATTCGGCTTATATCAGTTTAGGGTAATGCCGTTTGGGATGAAGAATGCCCCAGCTACATTCCAGCGCTTGGTGGATAGGCTCCTGGATGGCTTCCAGAGTTTTGCTTGCGCCTACCTGGACGATATAGCGATCCACAGTGAGTCCTGGGAGGACCACTTAGCTCATGTGGGAATGGTTCTGGATCAGATCCGGGCTGCTGGCCTGACTCTGAAGCCAGAAAAATGCCACTTTGGGATGGCCGAGGTACAGTACCTGGGTCACCGGGTGGGGTGTGGAAAGCAGCGACCAGAGCCGGCCAAAATAGAAGCTGTCGCCAATTGGCCCACCCCCATCACTAAGACTCAGGTCCTAGCCTTCCTGGGCACGGCAGGGTACTATAGACGGTTCGTACCAGACTACAGCACACTTGCCAAACCCCTGACTGACTTGACCAAGAAGAACTTACCTCGACAGGTCCTGTGGTCTCCCCACTGTGAAACGGCTTTCCAGGCTCTCAAAAATGCTCTAATTAACGCTCCTGTCTTGGCAGCCCCAGCCCATAACAAACGTTTTATCGTCCATACAGATGCTTCCATGTTCGGGCTGGGAGCCGTCCTCAGCCAAGTAGGCGAAGATGGAGGGGAGCATCCAGTTGCCTACATCAGCCGGAAGCTCCTGCCCCGCGAAGTCAGCTATGCAGCGGTCGAAAAGGAGTGTTTGGCTTTGGTGTGGGCATTAAAGAAATTGACTCCCTATTTATATGGTCAGGAGTTCACTCTGGTCACTGACCATAACCCGTTGGTGTGGCTGAACCGGGTCTCTGGAGATAACGGCAGGCTATTACGTTGGAGCTTATCGTTGCAACCCTTCAATTTCACCATTACTTACAGACCTGGGAAACAGAATGGCAACGCCGACGGGTTGTCCAGACAAACCGACCTCAGCCCCGCATAACCAGCGGTCTGGACAGCCTTAGTCTGCCCCGAAAAGGGGTCAGACCGTGTCTGCCAGAGTGTTCCACAGAAAGGGAGCACTGTTACAGAAGCATTAGTTATTTTGTTGTGAAGAGTTTATTTCCCAGCAGCAATGCCTGAACCAGCAAGCCAGCGCCTAAGAAGGGCTCCAAGAAAACCGTAACAAGTATCATTTCATAAAGAGTTAACTCTTTTTTTCCAGCTTTTAGAAACTATTGTCTAATTACACGTTTGCTGGCCTCAGCAATATCTATCTATCTATCTTTATCTATCTATCTCTATCTATCTCTATCTATCTCTATCTATCTATCTCTATCTATCTATCTCTATCTATCTATCTATCTATCTCTATCTATCTATCTATCTATCTCTATCTATCTATCTCTATCTATCTATCTATCTATCTCTATCTATCTATCTCTATCTATCTATCTCTATCTATCTATCTCTATCTATCTATCTATCTATCTCTATCTATCTCTATCTATCTCTATCTATCTCTATCTATCTCTATCTATCTATCTCTATCTATCTATCTCTATCTATCTATCTCTATCTATCTATCTATCTCTATCTATCTATCTGTTACAGAAGCATTAGTTATTTTGTTGTGAAGAGTTTATTTCCCAGCAGCAATGCCTGAACCAGCAAGCCAGCGCCTAAGAAGGGCTCCAAGAAAACCGTAACAAGTATCATTTCATAAAGAGTTAACTCTTTTTTTCCAGCTTTTAGAAACTATTGTCTAATTACACGTTTGCTGGCCTCAGCTCTAAGTTTAGTGATAACAAATCCCATTGTCTAATCACCTCTGGAGCCAGACTGCTAATTGATAAGATGAACTTGTAAACTTGTTATCTTAAGTACTGTAATCCTATTGTGGCCTGTCAAAGGACAGTGCTCTCTATCTAAATGTGTGATGGGGGATTTTGTGCTTCCCCCCCTCTCCCCCTGGGAGTGCCCTGTGTGCATGTAACCTTAATAAAAAGCAGGCTGGGCATCCCAGGCCTGAGTTCTTGTTTGACCCTCAATCGCAGCGTTGACTCGTTTTTGTGGGCAGAAGGGTATCCTAGCTGTACTGCAGCTAAGGGAGATTATTCTATATTTGCGAGACTCATATAGAATACTATGGAAAGCAGCTTCTCTCCTCTTTAGCAATAGGGATCCAGGCTACTAAGCGGTCCATCTCTCAGCGAGACTAAGGGTAACCGTAACACTATCTATCTATCTCTATCTATCTATCTATCTATCTCTATCTATCTATCTATCTCTATCTATCTATCTCTATCTATCTCTATCTATCTATCTCTATCTATCTATCTCTATCTATCTATCTATCTCTATCTATCTATCTATCTATCTCTATCTATCTCTATCTATCTCTATCTATCTCTATCTATCTATCTATCTCTATCTATCTATCTCTATCTATCTATCTCTATCTATCTCTATCTATCTCTCTCTATCTATCTATCTCTATCTATCTATCTCTATCTATCTATCTCTATCTATCTCTATCTATATCTATCTATCTCTATCTATCTATCTATCTCTATCTATCTATCTATCTATCTATCTCTATCTATCTATCTATCTCTATCTATCTATCTATCTATCTCTATCTATCTATCTCTATCTATCTATCTCTATCTATCTATCTCTATCTATCTCTATCTATCTATCTCTATCTATCTCTATCTATCTATTTCTATCTATCTATCTTTATCTATCTATCTTTATTTATCTATCTCTATCTATCTCTATCTATCTATCTCTATCTATCTATCTATCTCTATCTATCTATCTCTATCTATCTATCTCTATCTATCTATCTCTATCTATCTATCTCTATCTATCTATCTCTATCTATCTATCTCTATCTATCTCTATCTATCTATCTCTATCTATCTATCTCTATCAGATTGAAATAATATATATACACACACACAGCTTGTTCACATAAATCTTCATACAGTGAAAGGGCCTGGGGGCTCATAATAGAAGGTTCAATCTGTCTTGCATTGCACGTGCTTTCATTCAGTCTCTCCCAATACAATTAAAATATATAATAATAGTATTCACTGGCATTCTGCAAATAGTTAGACAATATAAAGGTGATGTCTCCCAGACAAGATGTCTGTTGCAGAATAAATAACCGGTTTGGTGAAGGATCTGACACTTACATAATCCCCTCCACAGACCCCTCTTCTGAATGACCCACGCCTGTCATAGTGTATGAACGCAATCAAGTTGTAGTTTATGCAAACAAGTTTTAGATTTATTATTTTGTATTTTAAATAAAATAATATATACACACATACATACATATAAACACACAAACAATGACCTATATGTAGCAAACGCAATTTCTCTCATTCACGTATCTATATTCATAAATTCATATATACTCAACTGTTATTTTGAACAAACAAATAAAGATATAAATAGCATGATGAGACACAAAAAGAATAATAATAATACTTGTAAACAGCCCAGAAAACAACCATACAAGGTCAATTTAAACACACTTACACACACACACACTGGCAGAAACAACCACACACAGTGTCTGACAGACATACATACACACACTGACAGACAACATTCTGTGCGCTACTTGTAAACATACCACAAAACAACCATACAAGGTAAATGTAAACATGCACACAGACACTGGCTTAAAAACACACACACACACACAAAGAGTCTATGACAGACATACATACACACACTGACAGACAACATTCTGTGTGCTACTTGTAAACAGCACACAAAACAACCATACAAGTCTAATTCAAATAATTTACCACTAGGGTGTTTTGTCCGTGGAGGGACACTCCTCTTGGGGGGTAATGCTGGGATGGGTCCTCTGAAAATCAAGATCAGTCGAAGATGGCGTCAAAGAGATCAGGAGTCTGGTGAAAGACATAAAAATCATAATAATGACCAAACTGACAGCAGCTTACAATTTCCCCCAAAAAAAACAATGATGTAGAAGACTGGAATTCAACATATACTCACATGGTATATTTTTCGTCGATCAAACTATAAATAGCATGATGAGAAACAAAAAGAAGAATAATAACGTCGAAATAACATAAAACACATAAACAATAGATTGAAGACATTGTAGACAGTGAACATACACAGTGTAACATGTATACCCAAAGTAAGTTTTTGGTCACATTTATATATTCTGCAATTTTAGTTTGACATAGTGCATAGGAAAACAGAAGGGTTAGTTACAACAGTTGGCCAAATTAAAAAAAGGCATTCCAAACCAAGTTGGCCAAATGATGATAAGCCCAGGTGCCACGCCACGGCCCCTTCTTTACCTGGGTCCTAACAATGTGTTATGTTATATTTAATCAAAAATGCATTTTTGGTTTTGAATTTACCACTAAGGTGTTTTGGCTGCGGAGGGACACTCCTCTTGGGGGGTAATGCTGGGATGGATCCTCTGGAAATCCAGATCAGGGGAAGATAGCGTCAAAGAGATCAGGACTCTGGTGCTGAAAGACATAAAAATCATAATAATTACCAAAATGACAGCAGCTTAGTATTTTGCCCAAAAAAATGCAATAATGTAAAAGACTGGAATTTGAAGAGAGATGCTGTGATGTAGCATGCTTTGAGACACAGGAATGGTATATATAGTGCAATTTTTTAGTTGTTGGGTAAAAATCAATGTCTGTGAATAGAACCGATAAATGACTTGTCTTACAATAAACCGTAAAATAAAGGTGTTATTAAACTATTCAAATAGTGTGTTTTCTCTTTCTTATTGAATGGCAGGGGCTGACGGGCAACTTTTTGACCAGGAGGCAAGTACTAACCAGAGGAAGGGTGGTCATTGATAAAAATACTTTTTTTTGTAGGTCCACATCACATACATATATTTAGTGTAGTACTGTAGTAATGTAGTAGTGTAGTAATAAAAAAAGTATTAGTTAGGTCATATGATTTATTTATAAAAAAAATGGACTGTCACTTGTCAAACGGTCTGTGGTTCTTGGGTAGAACATGCTAACAAAATGCTGACATATGAAACACATCACGTAAGATTTCTAGAAATCATAACCAAAAATGGTACCTAATGTGTGAGAATTATCTTGTCTGGGATAACGAATTCCAATGTATACCTCAGAGGATCCTCACGGTACGTTGTCTCCAGAACTGAGAACACCGTAGTCAGAAGTGTAAGTGTTTTGCAGACAGTCCTCTACTGACTGAGGGTTCTAAAATAAAAATAGAAATGTAAACTCTGTGCACACACATTGTACTGGGGGCTTACAGTAAACACATGCAAAGTGGAAGGGATGAATAAAATAGCTGTTATTACATAGCTAGCAGAAAGACGCACTGTAAATATGAATATAACAAATAGTGAGTAATTATAAATATTTATATCCCATAATCCCTTTCTACATTATGTATGGTGGTATTTATGTGTATATATTTGTAATTTTCATATAGAAAAAATAATGTCATATTTTTTTAATGAAGCATTGGTGGGAATTTGTGGCCTGCCTACTGCCACTTTTTGGCTGCACCTGAAATGTTTGTGAATGTGTTTGTATATCTATATGTGTATTTGTGTTGTATGTGCGTGTGTGTTGTATGTGGGTATGTATGTTTATGTGTGTGTTGTATGTATATATGTATGTATGTGTATGTCTGCATGGTGTATGTGCGTGTATTTGTGTGTTTGTATGTATGTTTATGTGTGTGTTGTATGCATGTTTGTATGTATGTGTATGTGCAAAGGGTGTATGTGGGTGTATGTGCTTGTATGTGTGTGTTTGTATGCATGTTTATGTTTGTATGTGAGTGTGTGTTTGTATGCAAGTATGTATGTATGTGTTTAGTTTTTTTTCTTGCATGCAATATTGTGCTGAAAAAATGCAGTATTCTCTATAACACTTTGCAAAACCAATTAGATAATAGTGTTTAAATCTTTAGCAGACAAGGCAGAGAAAGACAATGCTCTTTTCTTGACTCAAGGGGTCCATCGTACAGTATGCATACTGACTTTGGTATTGATCTTTTGAGAATAGTTTTAGAGAATAATGTGTTCTCTTTTGATAATAAAACTTACAAGCAAATTAGGGGGACAGCAATGGGGGCCACATGTGCCCCCACGTATGCTTGTTTACACCTAGGAGCTTGGGAGATGGAAGATGTCTATCAAAAACCAGAGTTTAATGAGAAAGTCCACTTATGGCTTCGATTTGTGGACGATGTATTTTTCATATGGGAAGGAACAGAAAATGATCTGAAAAAGTTCGTTGATGAACTAAATGATAACTCTAGAAATATTGTTTTAACAGTTAATTCTAGTAAAGTAGGTCTGTCTTTCCTTGATCTTGACATACGAGTCGAACATAACACATTGAGAACTGAAAACTACCGTAAGGAAACTGCTACGAATAGCATTCTCCTAGCGCAAAGCCATCACCCTTATCACTTAGTGAAAGGGATCCCTAAGGGACAATTTTTACGCCTCGACGAAATTGTTTTTCTCGTGTTAAATTTGATGAACATGCTGCTTGCATGACAGAGAGATTCAGAGCGAGAGGTTATCCAAAGAGAATTTTTAAAAATGCCTATACCTTTGCGAAAGATACAGATAGAGAATCCCTCCTCTACCCAAAGGAGAAAGAAAATACAAGTTCCATAAGACAAGTGACTAGGTATAACTGTCACTGGAATGGAATAAAACGTATTATTAATGACAATTGGAAGATTCTGTTGAACGATGAAAACGTGGCCAAAGAAATTGGGCATTTTCCATCACTCACGGCAAAAAGAGCCCCTAACCTAAGAGATAGACTTGTACAAAGCAAGTTTGTCACTCCACAAACAAATTGGCTATCCAGACAAAAATTAATAGGAAATTTCCCATGTAAGAAATGTGTGGCATGCAGATTTATGTTAAAAACTAAAGTTTTTTCGGCTTGCACTGAAAAAGTTTACAAACTGAAGTTTTTCTTTAACTGCAATACTGAAGGAGTGGTATATTTACTAAATTGTGATTGTCCCTCTTTCTATGTAGGGAAAACCAAGAGGATATTGAAAGACAGAATCCTTGAGCACAGGGATGACATTAAGAACAAAGTGAAAAACAGCAGTGTGGCTAGGCATTTTGAGTCCTTCCACAACAACAGCCCTGACTGCATGAGAGTGCTGGGCATAGATAAAGGGATTACCAATGGTAGGGGGGGGGACAATGATAAAGTCCTACTGCAGAAAGAATGTAGGTGGATTTTCAACCTCTCTACCATTGGTCCCAAAGGTTTGAACGAAAGATTAGATATGGCGTGCTTTTGTAAATACTGTGACATAAAATGTTATACTGTTGTTAAGTAATAACTTAATTACATAGCCATACCTAAAACTTAGAGATTCTATAACCTGTATAATTGTCCGCATAGTTACTACTTGTTAAAAGTGGATGAGGATTTTGAATATATATTTAAATATGTTGGAATATTTTCACCTCCTATATGGGCGGAGTTAGGTTGGTTTAAAGGTAGAACCAACACATGTTAGATCATACAGCCCTGAGGAAGCCCCGTTTGTCTTGTGACGTGGGGGTGAAATGCGCGTCGGCATTGGCTGACCGGTCCCACGTGATCTGACACGCAGTGTTGTCGAACAGAACAGAGCGGTATGCCGTGGTGAGCCGCCAACCTGGAGTAAAGCAAACTTTGGAGTCTGGATTCTCTTGTGAGCAAAACTATCGGTGCTAAGAGGTTCAAACAAATCGATCTGGACAAAGAAAAGTGAAGCGACTTTTTGAAAAGATAAGAGGAGAAGGGCGCCAGAAGATGTAGTTGACAGAGGGACCCGGATGCCCATACCCGGCATTCTCCTACATCCCCGATAAGTGCCCTTGTTTTACACTTTTATGTTGAAAGATCATGTAGTTATGATTTCAGGTGGTTGCAGTTGACAGAGGGATTTGTTCACTGACTTGCAAGTCCTCCTGCATATCTGCTTTATTGTACAGCTGCTATAACTCTCCTTAAGCTCCTGTTTGCTGCATTGCATGTCTCACACTATGCCGCTTGACTTTTGCTCTTAATCACATGCTTTGGCACACTTTGTGACTAACTGAACTAACAACTCGGACAGTATATGCATGTTATTGGAGCTGACGAATCAGCAACATTGGGACTATGTATCTCCACGTGATAGTGGTTATCTACTGTAGCTATCATAGTAGCAATATTTAGATACTATCTCATTGATTGTCTAACTGCATTATACTGTGTACATATATCGTATATTGCATATATGAAAATACTCGGCTAACACAGTTTACTAAAACTTTTGTCTGTGTTTTATACTGCTGGTTTCTCATATATTCCATATATATCATTAGTGTGGTTTATTTGCATATGCTATATGTACTACTGTGTTAGTCTCTTCACCACTAGCGTTATTCAGTCACCGGTCCAATTTTTAGTGCAGTACATGTATGCACTTTTTAATATTTACATTTTGATACAGGTTGTTTGTATATTACTATCTGTTGATTTATTTACCATATCGGCACCCGGCGAGGTGCGTGAATTAAAACTATCTTTTTAAATTGCACATTGTGTTGCTTTGGTTATTTTCTATTTAAAAGAGTGCTGAAACCCCAGTCTTTCAAGAGGTTATATCATAAACCTTTTTTTTCTCTCTTTTCAATTGATATTATACAATATAAAATGGGTCTGCACCAGTTGTTATGATTCCACTTATATAGAATTTTGAAATAAGTGGGTATTTGTGTTCTGTTATTAGAGCACTTTTAGCAACACTATAATAGCAAGTTTCCATTCACACTATTCTTTTATATATATATATATATATATATATATATATATATATATATATATATATATATATATATGTATATATATTACAACCTGCTTCTGGCCAGGAGTGTAAATATGGGGTCAGTGGTAGTCTGGAAACCATCAGAGATAAAAATATATGTAAATCCAACTTATTATTCAAATAATTGTCCAGCATCATCCAGTAGCAGTTTGGATGCACTAAGCAGGGTACTCGGATGGGGGAGGAAAGAGTAAAGAGCATGCTTTGTCTTTTACTAGGAAAAATATGGGTATTAACCCCTTAGGTACTTTTCTAATTCTCTAGACCTATTGTTACAGAAAATTGGACCAGCATAAAGTAAACAAATATAAACTATAAAAAAATAGATGTAAAAGATAAATACATTTCAAGTGTGTTAGAGAGCTGTTGTCTATCTGGGCTAAATTTTACATAGACATAACAATCAATAAAAACTTTGAGCATCATTATACAAGAGAGAGACACAAACACCACATATACATACTTTCAAATAGTACATGTCTAATTGAATATTCAATTATTTAAAAACTGCATTATATAACGTAGGCATCCATTAATTAGCATAATACAACAAATACTATAATACACAACCTGAAAATAATGCACAGATGTTTTAGCTAAATATACACACTGTGAAAAGTAATTTGATGTCACCTACAAGCAATAACCTCATACACCGAAAATCTAAACAAATTGCCAAAACCGTAAACATGGACATGAAGAGAGATATAGACAAAGTCCCACGACCATAGGACCGTTGATACTTGAGACACAATTCAGCCATCCTAAGCTTTTTATATGAACACATCACCGTTAGATAAACCATGTTTTGTTGCATCACAAATTGTATCTAGTTCGCATTTCTATCTATTTATATATAAAGAAACGTGCATTCATCGCACTCAGATTCCTATGATATGGTTACATTTTGCTGGGGACAGACACTACTATTCCGTATCCCATTCACCAGCACTGCTGGCTCTTTAAACTTCAGCACCTGGGTTACAGACTCATGTCACTTTCTCCAGACACCTCGGCACCCATTTACCCTCCCTGAAGTTACCATTTTCCACACACTCTTCAGGTATGACCAGGACTGTTAGCCGGAAAAAGTGCACTGTGTAAAAAAAAGACAACTGCGTGTAGTTCCTGCAATCCCCCTGGTCAGTAATGGTTCGTATAGGTCTGGTGCTTGTATAAAGTACCAGGGTAAATCTGATTAAGTTAGCAGTCATTATTATAATGGTAACACCAGAGCCGGCATAAACCAGTCTGTGGGTGGTCACCAAACAGCAGCAGAAGTGCAAACTATTCCTGTGTGCCAGCCTGCCTTATGCCCCTGTGACCCGAAATACACATTAGATGATCCTGCAGCCTGATTCGCATTAGATTAGTAGTGCAATAATGTTCAAATGACTATTGTGCTGGAATCAGAGCACAGGCTGTATAGCACACATAATATAACCCTGTGTCAGACTCATCCCAAAAAAAACATTACATGTACCCCGCAACCCGATTCGCATTGCATTAGTATTAGCTCACTAGTTAAAACACTGATTGTATATAGCCCTGTGCCAGCCTGCCCTATGCCCTCTGACACCCCAATAAACATTACATGCACCCGCAGCCTGGTTCCCTATAACCTGTCATGAGTATAGTGTGCGGGAGGAAATCTCTCTTACCTAAGCAAAAAGCGGTCCGTCACTGAAATAGGAACCTTCTTTAAGTTCCTGCTGTTAGTGACTCTTCTGGACAAATGCGCATGCGCAAATAGGCGTCAACGTCGTGGTCGACACTCATGTCATTTGCTGTTAGAATCAGCTTCAAAATGACGTCAAGATAGGAGGAGTTAGGCCACCATTTTTTGCTGTGAACGGCAGTTGGTTATTTTGAAAAAAATGGATAATCCCTGAGGACTGCAAGCACAGGGAGAACGATGTGCCCCATAAACGTTTGGCAAGTAACCTACTGAATAATGTTTATTATGTGTCTTAACTGTCCCTTTAAGTACTGGCAGAAAGTCTGCCGCCAGTACTAAAAACAGAATTTATGTTTACCTGATAAATTTCTTTCTCCAACGGTGTGTCCGGTCCACGGCTTCATCCTTACTTGTGGGATATTCTCTTCCCCTACAGGAAATGGCAAAGAGAGCACACAGCAAGAGCTGTCCATATAGTCCCCCCTCTGGCTCCGCCCCCCAGTCATTCGACCGATGGTTAGGAGAAAAAGGAGAAACTATAGGGTGCCGTGGTGACTGTAGTGTATAAAGAAAGAAATTTTTCAAACCTGATTAAAAACCAGGGTGGGCCGTGGACCGGACACACCGTTAGAGAAAGAAATTTATCAGGTAAACATAAATTCTGTTCTCTCCAACATTGGTGTGTCCGGTCCACGGCTTCATCCTTACTTGTGGGAACCAATACCAAAGCTTTAGGACACGGATGAAGGGAGGGAGCAAATCAGGTTACCTAAACGGAAGGCACCACGGCTTGCAAAACCTTTCTCCCCAAAACAGCCTCCGAAGAAGCATAAGTATCGAATTTGTAAAATTTGGCAAAAGTATGCAGAGAAGACCAAGTCGCTGCCTTACAGATCTGATCAACAGAAGCCTCGTTCTTGAAGGCCCATGTGGAAGCCACAGCTCTAGTAGAATGAGCTGTAATTCGTTCAGGAGGCTGCCGTCCGGCAGTCTCATAAGCCAATCGGATGATGCTTTTCAGCCAAAAAGAAAGAGAGGTAGCAGTAGCTTTCTGCCCTCTCCTCTTACCAGAATACACGACAAACAAGGATGAAGTTTGTCTGAAATCCTTTGTTGCTTCTAAATAGAATTTCAAAGCACGGACCACATCTAGGTTGTGTAACAAACGTTCCTTCTTCGAAACTGGATTCGGACATAGGGAAGGAACAACTATTTCCTGGTTAATATTCCTGTTGGAAACTACTTTTGGAAGAAAACCAGGTTTGGTACGTAAAACTACCTTATCTGCATGAAATACCAGATAGGGAGGAGTACACTGCAAAGCAGATAATTCAGAAACTCTTCTAGCAGAAGAAATAGCAACTAAAAACAGAACTTTCCAAGATAGTAACTTAATATCTATGGAATGCAAAGGTTCAAACGGAACCCCTTGAAGAACTGAAAGAACTAAATTTAGACTCCATGGAGGGGTCAAAGGTCTGTAGACAGGCTTGATTCTGACTAAAGCCTGTACAAACACCTGTACATCTGGCACTGCTGCCAGACGTTTGTGCAACAAAACAGACAGAGCAGATATCTGTCCTTTTAGAGAACTAGCTGACAAACCTTTATCCAAACCCTCTTGGAGAAAGGAAAGTATCCTCGGAATTTTAATTTTACTCCAAGAGTATCCCTTGGAGTCGCACCAACAGATATATTTTTTCCATATCTTATGGTAAATTTTCCTAGTCACAGGCTTCCTGGCCTGAATCAGAGTATCTATAACCGAATCTGAAAACCCACGCTTAGATAGAATCAAGCGTTCAATTTCCAAGCAGTCAGTTGCAGAGAGACTAGATTTGGATGTTCGAATGGACCTTGTACTAGAAGATCCTGTCTCAAAGGTAGCTTCCATGGTGGAGCCGATGACATATTCACCAGGTCTGCATACCAAGTCCTGCGTGGCCACGCAGGAGCTATCAGAATCACCGAGGCCTTCTCCTGTTTGATCCTGGCTACAAGCCTGGGAAGGAGAGGGAACGGTGGAAACACATAAGCTAGATTGAACGACCAAGGCGCCACCAATGCATCCACTAGTATCGCCTTGGGATCCCTGGATCTGGACCCGTATCGAGGAACCTTGTAGTTCTGAAGAGACGCCATCAGATCCATATCTGGAGTGCCCCATAGTTGGGTTAACTGGGCAAAGACCTCCGGGTGGAGTTCCCCCTCCCCCGGATGGAAAGTCTGACGACTCAAATAATCCGCCTCCCAGTTGTCTACTCCTGGAATGTGAATATCTATTATTGTTCCCAGAAAAGGAACCCTTGTGGACGGGGACAGGGAACTCTTTTCTATGTTCACCTTCCACCCGTGAGACCTGAGAAAGGCTAAGACAATGTCTGTATGAGCCCTTGCTTTGGAAAGAGACGACGCTTGGATTAGAATGTCGTCTAGGTAAGGTGCTACAGCAATGCCCCTCGGCCTTAGAACCGCTAGAAGGGACCCTAGCACCTTTGTGAAAATTCTGGGAGCAGTGGCTAAACCGAATGGAAGAGCCACGAACTGATAATGTTTGTCCAGAAAGGCGAAGCCAACTTTAGTGCGTGAATTCTGTCCATGACTTCATCATATGGAGTCTCCTTTTGGAGCGAATTTTCTAGTTCCTCGAACCAAAAAGACGCTGCCGTGGTGACAGGAATAATGCAAGAAATTGGTTGAAGAAGGAAACCTTGCTGGACAAATATCTTTCAGAGCGGCAAAGAGAATGACTGGGGGGCGGAGCCAGAGGGGGGGCTATATGGACAGCTCTTGCTGTGTGCTCTCTTTGCCATTTCCTGTAGAGGAAGAGAATATCCCACAAGTAAGGATGAAGCCGTGGACCGGACACACCAATGTTGGAGAAATAAAAAGCTTTTTTAAAAAAAAAAGCAAAAAAAAAAACAATTATATTGATTATGCAGTGTTGGATCCCCCCATACAGCTCTCTAACCTCCCTACCTAATTGATGCCATCTTGGGTACCCCAAAAAAATTGCTTTATTGTATAAATCAAAAAAATTTCTGTAGTGCAGCTGCCTCCCCCCTCAATACCCCCCCATCCAGATCCCTTGCCCAAGATGTATTCACCCCTCCCTCTCCCTCCTTCCCATACATTTTTCAATTTATTAATGTCTCAGGGTTTTTTCCCTGTTTTGTTTGCCATGTGCCGCTGGCACCCATTTTACCCACCTCTCTTGGTGCATTGTGGGGGATGCTGCTCATTTCCTGCACTTCCTTTTATGGTCAGACTGCTCTGCATCATCCGTGTGAGACAGGATGCAGTCTCAGAATTGTGATGTCATCACTTATTATTTAAAGGGCCTCTGTTCAGTATGCTTTGCCTTTGCGTTGTCTCAGACCTGTTTGTGAGAGTTCCTGTGCATTACCTGGCTGCCTAACGTCCTTCCTGGTTCCTGATCCCTGGCTTGTTCCTGACTCTGCTGTTTTCCTTGTTCCTGATTCCGGCTCGTCTGACTATTCGCTTTGGCTCCTGACTAGGCTCGTCTACCAGCTCTGGTTTTTACTCCTGGCTTGTTATTTGACTTTTTATTATTTTTTGCTATTAATAAAGGTGTGATTATTTTTGCACTTCACGCCTCAGTATGATTCCTGGCACCCTGACATAATATAAATGTGGCGCGCACACATCGGTGGCTAAAAAAATGATATTGCATGATGCCTCAATATCGAGGCATCACTGCAGTACCCTGAAAGCGATCACCATCACTTCCAGCGCTTGATACCCCAGAGGACATGTCAGGCATGTCCTTGGTCCTTAAAGGACCAGTCAACACATTAGATTTGCATAATGAACAAATGCAAGATAACAAGACAATGCAATAGCACTTAGTCTGAACTTCAAATGAGTAGTAGATTTTTTTATAACAAATGTCAAAGTTATGTATATTTCCACTCCACTTGTACCATGTGATAGCATTCAGCCAATCACAAATGCATATACGTATAGTCTGTGAATTCTTGCACATGCTCAGTAGGATCTGGTGACTCAAAAAGTGTAAATATAAAAGACTGTGCACATTTATTTTAATGGAAGTAAATTGGAAAGTTGTTTAAAATTACATGATGTATCTAAATCATGAAAATTTAATTTAACCTGAGTGTCCCTTTAACCGACAGTTTTTGGAGGACGTGCCTGACACGTCCTTGGTCGCTAAGGGGTTAAACCAGTTGTGCTTGCTGTACCAATCTGGTATCCTGTGACAGTCTCACTAACAGTACCCACTGGGTACCCTGTGCCTGCTGAGAAACCTCTGTCTATCATACCAGTGACAGCCTTCGTTAAACCAGCGGTGTCTGCTGTACCTATCTGGTATCCCACGTGGCAGTCTCACCAACAGTACCCGCTGGGTATCCTGTGCCTGATGAAAAACCTGTGTCTACCATACCAGTGACAGCCTTATTTAAACTAGTTGTGCCTATCAGGTATTCTGTGTCATCTCACCTTTTGCTGCTCAATTTAAACACCAGTGTATATTGGACTTTGTTACTGCTAAAATACTTTAGTGAATTGCATAAGACCTTTTCTGTGGTTGTTTTTTAAGTGCAAAAATACCCTTTTGATTATGTTTTTTTAAGTTGTGGCACATCTATTGTCCCGGTTACTATATTTTTTTGCTACTTTTTTTTTTCCCCCAACCTTTTTTTTTGCTTGGCTATATGTCAGACTTACTACCATAGCTCTTTGGGTTTGGGAATATTTGCCTCCTCCTAGTGGCAGGGAAAGTAATTACCAGGAGTAATGGATAGTGGACTCTTACTACCATGAAATAAATGAATGTATCAGGTAAGCATAAATTATATTTTTGTACCTTTAAAAAAAATGTAACATCTTATTACAAAGACTGAAATATATTGTAATCAAGGTTCTGTTATATTACATATTAAAGATGAAAGTTATGTAATTGATAAACAACAACATTTTGTATTTTTAAACTGATTTTAGAAAATATAGTAATACTATGCATACAATTTGATACTGTTTATGAAATCTATCAGTTTTGTAAGTCTATTTCAGCAACATGTTTTAATATCAATTTGACAGAACCACATTAGGTGGTAAATGTAAACTTATTGTGACAACACAGAAAGAGATGTAAGCAATCATATATTTTATTTCATTAAGTGATTTTAGTGATTCACAGTGTGATCTGCACAACAGACCTCAAGCAGTGTCTAATAGAGTCACTTGGCAACCACAGGGTAATATGCACAATATTTAATATTATTATGTATTTACACAATAACTTCCCCCAGCCATATTTTCATCTTTAGCAAATTGAAAAAAATATGCTACCAGATGCACTGTGTCACTAATATATGTGTTACAAAATTTCCCTTTTTCGGGTTCTGAGAAAAATATAATAATCTGTTTCAAAAGTGCTATAAACCGTGAAGAAACCTGAGAAACCTTTGATGCAAAACGTGTGTGTGGTAGACCGAGCGCTAGTATTTTACAGCCTTATGCTCACTGGCAAAAGTCCCCTAGTGGACTTGGGATGTGATTACAATTGTGTGATATAGTGAGCGCTGGGAAGCTTAAAAGGACTGTGAGGTATGGATATGTTAAAAATGGAATGTATTTATTACAGTTAATATACAATATAATACATACAAATTAAAAAGCTTCTAAAATTCTTCCTAAAATCTCTATGGATCCATGAGATATAAGTCTTAAGGATATAGTGTTACCTATATCTGTGGTGTTGGAACAAATATTACGTTAGCTCCGACAACAGTCTAAGACCATAGTATTATGGTCTATAAAGTGCAGTTTAAGCACAGATATTTACAAACAGCAGATGTGATGTAAATGGCCAAAATTGGCGTAGTACAATGTCAATAATACAGATGTCAACAATACAGATGCAGTATAAAAGTATAAGTGATAGAAATACAATATAAATAAAAGTGTAGGAGAAATCCAATTGTGTAAAAATGGAAATAAAATTTGTTGAAAAAATGAAGAAATTTATGTCTCTCAAATAGTTTCTTAAAAAAACAGAATTTATGTTTACCTGATAAATTACTTTCTCCAACGGTGTGTCCGGTCCACGGCGTCATCCTTACTTGTGGGATATTCTCTTCCCCAACAGGAAATGGCAAAGAGCCCAGCAAAGCTGGTCACATGATCCCTCCTAGGCTCCGCCTTCCCCAGTCATTCGACCGACGTAAAGGAGGAATATTTGCATAGGAGAAATCATATGATACCGTGGTGACTGTAGTTAAAGAAAATAAATTATCAGACCTGATTAAAAAACCAGGGCGGGCCGTGGACCGGACACACCGTTGGAGAAAGTAATTTATCAGGTAAACATAAATTCTGTTTTCTCCAACATAGGTGTGTCCGGTCCACGGCGTCATCCTTACTTGTGGGAACCAATACCAAAGCTTTAGGACACGGATGAAGGGAGGGAGCAAATCAGGTCACCTAGATGGAAGGCACCACGGCTTGCAAAACCTTTCTCCCAAAAATAGCCTCAGAAGAAGCAAAAGTATCAAATTTGTAAAATTTAGTAAAAGTGTGCAGTGAAGACCAGGTCGCTGCCTTACATATCTGATCAACAGAAGCCTCGTTCTTGAAGGCCCATGTGGAAGCCACGGCCCTAGTGGAATGAGCAGTGATTCTTTCAGGAGGCTGCCGTCCGGCAGTCTCGTAAGTCAATCTGATGATGCTTTTAAGCCAAAAAGAGAGAGAGGTAGAAGTTGCTTTTTGACCTCTCCTTTTACCAGAATAAACAACAAACAAGGAAGATGTTTGTCTAAAATCCTTTGTAGCATCTAAATAGAATTTTAGAGCACGAACTACATCCAAATTGTGCAACAAACGTTCCTTCTTTGAAACTGGATTCGGACACAAAGAAGGCACGACTATCTCCTGGTTAATGTTTTTGTTAGAAACAACTTTCGGAAGAAAACCAGGTTTAGTACGCAAAACCACCTTATCTGCATGGAACACCAGATAAGGAGGAGAACACTGCAGAGCAGATAACTCTGAAACTCTTCTAGCAGAAGAAATTGCAACCAAAAACAAAACTTTCCAAGATAATAACTTAATATCAACGGAATGTAAGGGTTCAAATGGAACCCCCTGAAGAACTGAAAGAACTAAATTGAGACTCCAAGGAGGAGTCAAAGGTTTGTAAACAGGCTTGATTCTAACCAGAGCCTGAACAAAAGCTTGAACATCTGGCACAGCTGCCAGTTTTTTGTGAAGTAACACAGACAAAGCAGAAATCTGTCCCTTCAAAGAACTTGCAGATAATCCTTTCTCCAAACCTTCTTGAAGAAAGGATAGAATCTTAGGAATTTTTATCTTGTCCCAAGGGAATCCTTTAGATTCACACTAACAGATATATCTTTTCCATATTTTATGGTAGATTTTTCTAGTTACAGGCTTTCTGGCCTGAACAAGAGTATCAATGACAGAATCTGAGAACCCTTGCTTTGATAAAATCAAGCGTTCAATCTCCAAGCAGTCAGTTGGAGTGAGACCAGATTCGGATGTTCGAACGGACCTTGAACAAGAAGGTCCCGTCTCAAAGGTAGCTTCCATGGTGGAGCCGATGACATATTCACCAGGTCTGCATACCAAGTCCTGCGTGGCCACGCAGGAGCTATCAAGATCACCGATGCCCTCTCCTGATTGATCCTGGCTACCAGCCTGGGGATGAGAGGAAACGGTGGGAATACATACGCTAGTTTGAAGGTCCAAGGTGCTACTAGTGCATCTACTAGAGTCGCCTTGGGATCCCTGGATCTGGACCCGTAACAAGGAACCTTGAAGTTCTGACGAGAGGCCATCAGATCCATGTCTGGAATGCCCCACAACTGAGTAATTTGGGCAAAGATTTCCGGATGGAGTTCCCACTCCCCCGGATGAAATGACTGACGACTCAGAAAATCCGCTTCCCAATTTTCCACTCCTGGGATGTGGATTGCAGACAAGTGGCAGGAGTGAGTCTCCGCCCATTGAATGATTTTGGTCACTTCTTCCATCGCCAGGGAACTCCTTGTTCCCCCCTGATGGTTGATGTACGCAACAGTCGTCATGTTGTACGATTGAAACCGTATGAATTTGGCCTTTGCTAGCTGAGGCCAAGCCTTGAGAGCATTGAATATCGCTCTTAGTTCCAGAATATTTATCGGGAGAAGAGATTCTTCCCGAGACCAAAGGCCCTGAGTTTTCAGGAGTCTCCAGACCGCGCCCCAGCCCACCAGACTGGCGTCGGTCGTGACAATGACCCACTCTGGTCTGCGGAAGCTCATCCCCTGTGACAGGTTGTCCAGGGACAGCCACCAACGGAGTGAATCTCTGGTCCTCTGATCTACTTGTATCGTCGGAGACAAGTCTGTATAATCCCCATTCCACTGACTGAGCATGCACAGTTGTAATGGTCTCAGATGAATTCGCGCAAAAGGAACTATGTCCATTGCCGCGACCATCAAACCTATTACTTCCATGCACTGCGCTATGGAAGGAAGAGGAACAGAATGAAGTACTTGACAAGAGTTTAGAAGTTTTGATTTTCTGGCCTCTGTCAGAAAAATCCTCATTTCTAAGGAGTCTATTATTGTTCCCAAGAAGGGAACTCTTGTTGACGGAGATAGAGAACTTTTTTCTACGTTCACTTTCCACCCGTGAGATCTGAGAAAGGCCAGGACGATGTCCGTGTGAGCCTTTGCTTGTGGAAGGGACGACGCTTGAATCAGAATGTCGTCCAAGTAAGGTACTACTGCAATGCCCCTTGGTCTTAGCACCGCTAGAAGGGACCCCAGTACCTTTGTGAAAATTCTTGGAGCAGTGGCTAATCCGAACGGAAGTGCCACAAACTGGTAATGCTTGTCCAGAAAGGCGAACCTTAGGAACCGATGATGTTCCTTGTGGATAGGAATATGTAGATACGCATCCTTTAAATCCACCGTGGTCATGAATTGACCTTCCTGGATGGAAGGAAGAATTGTTCGAATGGTTTCCATTTTGAACGATGGAACCTTGAGAAACTTGTTTAGGATCTTGAGATCTAAGATTGGTCTGAATGTTCCCTCTTTTTTGGGAACTATGAACAGATTGGAGTAGAACCCCATCCCTTGTTCTCCTAATGGAACAGGATGAATCACTCCCATTTTTAACAGGTCTTCTACACAATGTAAGAATGCCTGTTTTTTTATGTGGTCTGAAGACAATTGAGACCTGTGGAACCTCCCCCTTGGGGGAAGCCCCTTGAATTCCAGAAGATAACCTTGGGAGACTATTTCCAGCGCCCAAGGATCCAGAACATCTCTTGCCCAAGCCTGAGCGAAGAGAGAGTCTGCCCCCCACCAGATCCGGTCCCGGATCGGGGGCCAACATCTCATGCTGTCTTGGTAGCAGTGGCAGGTTTCTTGGCCTGCTTACCTTTGTTCCAGCCTTGCATTGGCCTCCAGGCTGGCTTGGCTTGAGAAGTATTACCCTCTTGCTTAGAGGATGTAGCACTTGGGGCTGGTCCGTTTCTGCGAAAGGGACGAAAATTTGGTTTATTTTTAGCCTTGAAAGACCTATCCTGAGGAAGGGCGTGGCCCTTACCCCCAGTGATATCAGAAATAATCTCTTTCAAGTCAGGGCCAAACAGCGTTTTCCCCTTGAAAGGAATGTTAAGCAATTTGTTCTTGGAAGACGCATCCGCTGACCAAGATTTTAGCCAAAGCGCTCTGCGCGCCACAATAGCAAACCCAGAATTTTTCGCCGCTAATCTAGCCAATTGCAAAGTGGCGTCTAAGGTGAAAGAGTTAGCCAATTTGAGAGCATGAATTCTGTCCAAAATCTCCTCATAAGAAGAATCTTTATTGAGCGCCTTTTCTAGTTCATCGAACCAGAAACACGCTGCTGTAGTGACAGGAACAATGCATGAAATTGGTTGTAGAAGGTAACCTTGCTGAACAAACATCTTTTTAAGCAAACCCTCTAATTTTTTATCCATAGGATCTTTGAAAGCACAACTATCTTCTATGGGTATAGTGGTGCGTTTGTTTAGAGTAGAAACCGCCCCCTCGACCTTGGGGACTGTCTGCCATAAGTCCTTTCTGGGGTCGACCATAGGAAACAATTTCTTAAATATAGGGGGAGGGACGAAAGGTATGCCGGGCCTTTCCCATTCTTTGTTTACAATATCCGCCACCCGCTTGGGTATAGGAAAAGCTTCGGGGGGCCCCGGGACCTCTAGGAACTTGTCCATCTTACATAATTTCTCTGGAATGACCAAATTCTCACAATCATCCAGAGTAGATAACACCTCCTTAAGCAGAGCGCGGAGATGTTCCAATTTAAATTTGAATGTAATCACATCAGGTTCAGCTTGTTGAGAAATTTTCCCTGAATCTGAAATTTCTCCCTCAGACAAAACCTCCCTGGCCCCCTCAGACTGGTGTAGGGGCACTTCAGAACCAATATCATCAGCGTCCTCATGCTCTTCCGTATTTTCTAAAACAGAGCAGTCGCGCTTTCGCTGATAAGTGGGCATTTTGGCTAAAATGTTTTTGATAGAATTATCCATTACAGCCGTTAATTGTTGCATAGTAAGGAGTATTGGCGCACTAGATGTACTAGGGGCCTCCTGTGTGGGCAAGACTGGCGTAGACGAAGGAGGGGATGATGCAGTACCATGCTTACTCCCCTCACTTGAGGAATCATCTTGGGCATCATTTTCTCTAAATTTTGTGTCACATAAATCACATCTATTTAAATGAGAAGGAACCTTGGCTTCCCCACATACAGAACACAGTCTATCTGGTAGTTCAGACATGTTAAACAGGCATAAACTTGATAACAAAGTACAAAAAACGTTTTAAAATAAAACCGTTACTGTCACTTTAAATTTTAAACTGAACACACTTTATTACTGCAAATGTGAAAAAGTATTAAGGAATTGTTCAAAATTCACCAAAATTTCACCACAGTGTCTTAAAGCCTTAAAAGTATTGCACACCAAATTTGAAAGCTTTAACTCTTAAAATAACGGAACCGGAGCCGTTTTTATGTTTAACCCCTATACAGTCCCTGGTATCTGCTTTGCTGAGACCCAACCAAGCCCAAAGGGGAATACGATACCAAATTACGCCTTCAGAAAGCCTTTTCTATGTATCTGAGCTCCTCACACATGCATCTGCATGTCATGCTTCTCAAAAACAACTGCGCAATAGAGGCGCGAAAATGAGGCTCTGCCTATGATTAGGGAAAGCCCCTAGAGAACAAGGTGTCCAATACAGTGCCTGCCGGTTATTTTACATAATTCCCAAGAATAAAATAATTCCTCAAAGCTATGAAGTATTAAAAATGCTTATATATCAATCGTTTTAGCCCAGAAAATGTCTACCAGTCTTAAAAGCCCTTGTGAAGCCCTTTATTCTTATGTAATAAAAATGGCTTACCGGATCCCATAGGGAAAATGACAGCTTCCAGCATTACATAGTCTTGTTAGAAATGTGTCATACCTCAAGCAGCAAAAGTCTGCTCACTGTTTCCCCCAACTGAAGTTAATTCCTCTCAACAGTCCTGTGTGGAAACAGCCATCGATTTTAGTAACGGTTGCTAAAATCATTTTCCTCTTACAAACAGAAATCTTCATCACTTTTCTGTTTCAGAGTAAATAGTACATACCAGCACTATTTTAAAATAACAAACTCTTGATTGAAGAATAAAAACTACAGTTAAACACCAAAAAACTCTAAGCCATCTCCGTGGAGATGTTGCCTGTACAACGGCAAAGAGAATGACTGGGGAAGGCGGAGCCTAGGAGGGATCATGTGACCAGCTTTGCTGGGCTCTTTGCCATTTCCTGTTGGGGACGAGAATATCCCACAAGTAAGGATGACGCCGTGGACCGGACTCACCTATGTTGGAGAAATGTCTCTTTGGAAAATCACAGTGTTCCAAAAAATATATATATCAGAGTGTTCCACAAAAATTGCAAAAGTGTTCCACAAAAATTGTAAAAAATTAATCCACAAATAAATATCAAAGTGTTCAAAAAATATGGTGGGTAAGTGCGTTCAAAGAAATCCTAGATGATTAACTTCCAAAATAAACTCCAATAGCTGTGGTAGACGTGAAGGAGATTATAAGAATGCAGAATATAAAAAATATATAAAAAATGTAGAATATAAAAATGCAGAAGAAAAAAAAAAAAAAAAAAAAAAAAAAGTACAATAATGTGGCGGGTAGGTCCAAAGTCGTCCTCCTAATCTGTGGGTGAAATAAAGTGCAATAGTGTAATAACGTCTAGATGTGGTATAATAAAATCAGAAATTTGCTCACCAGTATGTCGACGCGTTTCGGCCCTCCTAGGCCTTTCTCAAGACAATACTGGTCTGTATGTCTCTGGGAGCTTTATACCCTAATACCATAGGTGATTGGTTCTATTTTGGCGCCAAAAGTCGGGGTCTGCCCTTTCCTGTTTAGCCCAGTGTTACATGGGAAATGTAGTTTTTCTTTTCTTTTTTTTTTTTTTTTTTGTGTGTTTTTTTGTTGTCTCATGTTTTAAAAGATATCTGTATTTGATTCACTTCATACGTGTTTATTATTTATATCGTATGTGTTATTGTTTGGGGGCATCTCTTATCTTACTAATGTAATGTATATCAGGCGGTGTATCTTATTTTTGATATCCCCACTTCCGGGGTGTTTAACTTACTATCCCTTCCGGTTCCTTTATCTGTAGCTTAACATCTGGTTTCGCTACTTCCGGTTTCGCTCTCGCTAATTCCGGTTTCGCTTTTACCGGAAGTGTGTATTTATTCTTATCCGGTTGTACTATTGCCGGATGTTTATCTAATTTGGAACCTTAGTCTTGTCTGGAATCTTTCTATATGGCCTGCATGACTATATAATGGGTTAGGGGTCCATCGTTGTCCTAATTGTGTCTATATAAGCCAGTGTTTGATTCTTTAATGCATATATACAAAACAGCCTTAACGTATATGTGTAGATGCTGATTATTGTATGTGCTATGATCGGTGCGTATTTCACAAATACCTAGGGATTTGAAACTGTAAAATATCATAAAAAATCGTAAAATATGTAAAAAATCTCTTCAAGGGCATTTAGAGTTGTTAAAAGTTCTCTGAAAATTCTCTAAAAATTCTCTAAAAGTTATATATGTACATATCACAAATATAGAAATTTGTGTGAATAAGTCACATGTTGAAAATGTGGGGTTTACTTAGAATTTGTTCCGTGGATGTAAAAGAGTATATGAAATAAGGATTGGGTTTTGCATATAATAAAGAGGCTTTTTAGGAAGCGTGTGGGGGTCAGGTCTCGCATTAGATTAAAGAGGTTGTTAAACCTATTGGAGTTGACATAAATGAATGTTGATAGTTAAAGTCGCTTGTCTGCAGTAATTTGGACGTCTTTATTTAAATTATTTGTACATGGAGGAGAGAATGGTTTTTGCTGGTGTACTTCAGGGAGAGAACCTCTCCGGTGTATATTGTATTTTGTATTCTAGGTGCTTAGGAAGGGAGTTTAGTTAGTTATATATTTTCCTCAGAGAAGAATGGAGAAGGAAAGGACTCCTATTTCTCAATTTCTTCAATCTATTGATGAATATCTGGGGACCTAATATGGCGGATTCTGTCTTCTGTTCTATCAATCTAGAGCATGCAATCCAGCTAGTGTGAAAACACATGCTTTTATTGGTATGCTTTTGCTTGATAAGGATATTTAATGGTAAATTCATTTTATGCATCATCTATAAGGAGTAGCATTTGCTGTCTAGTCTTTTCGTAAAGACAGCAAGTGTGACAGATCCTCTTTGTGATTTAATCCCTTGGGGAAAAGGCAATCCAATGTAAAGATCCATTTGGATTCATTGAATAGCAGTTTCTTCTCGTAGTTTCCTCCTCGCCAGTTTTTCTCTATCTTTTGTATCCCGAAGAATTTAAAGTCTTTTATATTACCTTTATGGGTTATGGAGAAGTGTCTATACAGTGGCGTGTCTTTATCCAGTTTTTCAATGCATAATATATGCTCCCTTATTCTGTCTTTTAGTGTTCTTGAAGTTTGTCCTACATATTGTAGGCCGCATGGGCAGAATATTATGTAGATGACTCCCTTATCTTGACACCTGATGAGGTCTTGTATCTTGTGTTCATCCCTCTTGTTATGTCCAAAGAATTTGTTCGTTTTGACTCCACTCCTACAGGCCTTGCAGTTCGGGCACGGGAAGAAGCCTTTGATTGCTTTTCCCTGGTAGTTTGTGATAGCCTTTCTTCTGTTCTTCAGGACAGTCGGGGCCAGTATGCCTTTTAGGTTATCGGTTTTTCTATATATAAATCTCGGTTGAGATGTCAGTTTTTCGCCGATCACATCATCTTCTTTTAGGATGACCCAGTGTTTCCTGATGATTCTTTCGAGTATATGTCTGTTAGAACTATATTCTGTTATCATCGGTACATTTATGCTACTGTCTTCTTCTCCTATTGTCGTTTTTGTCTTGTACTTCAGCAGACTGTTTCTGTCGGTTTTGCCAACTTCCTCTATCTTTTCCACCAGATTTTCCTCCTTGTACCCCCTTTCTAGGAATCTTCCTTTTAGTATATCTGCTTGTTCAACCCATTTGCTGTGATTGGAACAGTTTTTTCTTACCCTTAGAAGTTGTCCTTTTGGAATGTTAGCCTTCCAGGTGGGGTGGTGGCAACTCATACTGTGAATGTAGTTGTTACAATCTACTTTTTTGAAATAAGTAGATGTTTCAATCTTGCCGTTTTTCACCTCTATTGTAAGATCAAGGAAGTTTATTTTGTTATAACTATATTCAAACGTGAACTTGAGATTTCTCTGATTTTTATTCATCACGTCAATGGTATATATTAGATCTTCGATTGACCCCTTCCAGACGATAAGAATATCGTCTATATATCTTGAGTATAGAACCAGGTCCGCGCCTGCTGGGCATGAGTCCCAGAATATTTGTTCCCAATGGCCCATATATAAATTAGCGTAGCTAGGCGCGAACCTGGTCCCCATTGCTGTTCCGCAAATTTGTCTAAAGAATGTGTTGTTGTTATAAAAATAGTTGTGACTCAGGATGTATTTTATGCTTTCTAGTATGAAGATACGTTGTCCATCAAGTACTTCAGGATCTTTTAGTAGAAAATAATTCACTGCTTCTAAGCCTGCCTCATGTGGGATGCACGTGTAGAGCGATGTAACGTCGCATGTTGCTAGTATGTAGTTTTCATCCCATACTAGCTTATCAAGTGTGGATAGTACTTGAGTCGAATCCCTCAGGTACGATGGGAGCCTTGTGACATATTTTTGTAGGTTCCTATCAACGTACTCCGAGAGGTTGCTAGACAGGGACCCTATGCCCGAGATGATAGGTCTTCCTGGCGGGTTTTTTAGGGACTTGTGAATCTTGGGTAATTGATAAAAGACCGGAGTGATCGGATGTGATACTTTGATGTAGTTAAATTCTTTTTCATTCAGTATCCCCTGTGTTTTGGCTTCTGTTAGTAGAGCTTCCAATTCTGTTTTGTATCTTTCCACAGGGTTATTTCGGAGTTTTTCATAAGTCTTCTCATCATCTAGAATTCTCTTACATTCATCCTCATACCTTTCTTTATCCATTACGACAATTCCGCCGCCTTTGTCTGCCGGCTTAATTATCAGTTTGTGATTTCTTTCGAGTTTTCTTATAGTTCCCATTTGTGATCTTGTTAGGTTATGTTTTATCTGTTTTGTCTTTCTTGAGTTGAGGTTTTTGATGTCTCGGCATACATTTGCCTCGAAGGTTTCTATCGCTGTGCCTTTGCTGCTTACCGGATAGTAAGTTGATCTGGGTTTGAGGTCTGTATGTATGTAGTAATCCTCTGATGATTGCCTTTGCTGGATAATGTTTCTTTCAAGTGGTGTTCTTGAAAAATGTCTCTTTAATGTTAGCTTTCTTACAAATTCCTTTATCCCTATAAAGGTTTGGAATTTGTCCATTCCTTTTGCTGGAGCAAAATTAAGACCATATGATAGTACTGATACTTCTTCCTCTGACAATGGTTTGGAACTGAGATTATATATTCCCTTATTCTTTGGGATAGTCGGTTCTTTGCTGGTACTACTGTGGCATGATGTAGTCTTTTGTCTTTCTTTTCTTTCTTTAGCCTTTCTTAATTTCGCACCTCCTCTATTGCCTCGATGGGTCTTCTTTTTTGGTTTGGGCTTCTTGACTCTTCTAGCTCTATGTTCTTCCTCTTCATTGTTATTCTCTCTTTCTCTTTTTCCCGGGGGGGTTGGGGACTTCCCCCTAAAAAAAACTTGGTCAGCAGTAGACATATTTGGGTTTGTGATGTTGCCTGGATTCTGGTTACCCTTATGAGGTTGGGATATATGGGTGCCTTGTCGTTGTTCTCCCTTAGAGTCATTCCTTTGTCTTATGTCGCTATGATTTGTATGATACATGGGGGGGTCTTCTCTCCAGCTTTGTCTCCGATATGTGTTCCTATGATTCATAGGCGTATATTGATCATAGTTGGATCTATGATCGACATAGTTGTTTCTTCTACCATAATCATGGTTGTACTGTGTATGGTCGTTGAATGAAATTCTCCTTTCAAAGCCGTTCCTTATTGGGGAGGCCCCTCCATCTCTTTTTTGGTTGTTGTATCTATAGTTTGTGTTATACCTTCTCATATTATAATTTGACTGGTAGGTCCTTCTTTCCTGGTTGGGGTATCTGTTAAATCTTTCCCCTTCCGATCTTGGTTCCCGTTCATATCCTCTCAAGTCATAGTTGTCTCTGCGGGTATGATACCTTCTCTCATTTTGGTTATGCCAGTATCTTGTTTCGAATGGTATCTCCTCCCTTCTTGGGCCTCGATATCCCCATGTCCTCCTTTGTGGGAAGTGTTCTTCTCTGTCCCCTCTATGTAAGTTGTTAGGTCCATCATAAGGGTATCCGTTTCCTCTTGAGTTTTTCTTAGTCTCTGACCAATTATCTCTATTTTTTATATTAGAGTAGCTTTGTTCCTGATCAGTGCCTTGATCTATCATGTTTTTATTATCTTTGTTTTGTGTTTCCTCCATCTCTATGAGGTTTGACTCATTTTGTTTTTTCATGTTGAGTTCTCTATTTAGTTTCTTGGTTTTCTTAGTAATTATATCGTCCCTAATTTTCTTGATTATTTTTACAAGGCTTTCTTTCTTTTCTATAAGTTCTTTTGATTCTGAGTCTGTTAGGTCTATGTTGTTTAACATGACTTCATCATCTTTAATTTCGCTGTCTAATTTCTTGATTAGGGACGTTCTGTATTCTATGATTAATCTAATTAGTTGTTTCGATGCGTCTAGAAGAATCTCAGCCCATTTATCTGCAAATTGTGGATCTACTAGCTGGAATGCACAGTCTTTCTTAATACATAAGCCTTTGGGAATTATCTCTAGTTCCAGACATTTATTCAAATAGGATATTTCAGCTTTATATCTGACTTCTGATGTGAGAAGTTTTTCTAGATTTTTAAAAATAGAGGCGATGTCTAGTCTTTCTGGATCTGTCTGAGTGTCAGATAATGTTGTTGAGATATTAAATGTAATATCTCTTCTTAGTGTCACTAGTGCATCCATATTATCTCCTCTAAAGTTAAGACAAGGTTAGAGAAAGACTATTTAGAAGTTATATGAATGTGATAGAGGAATTGGGTTGTTAATTGATGTGTTATATAACCTTTGGTGAAAGCCCTCTTAGGTATCTTAATATAATCGTGAAAATTGTTACTGCTGCTCAGGATACAAACTAGGTGTATAGGGAATCTTAAAACGTGTGTGTGGTAGACCGAGCGCTAGTATTTTACAGCCTTATGCTCACTGGCAAAAGTCCCCTAGTGGACTTGGGATGTGATTACAATTGTGTGATATAGTGAGCGCTGGGAAGCTTAAAAGGACTGTGAGGTATGGATATGTTAAAAATGGAATGTATTTATTACAGTTAATATACAATGAAAATACAATATAATACATACAAATTAAAAAGCTTCTAAAATTCTTCCTAAAATCTCTATGGATCCATGAGATATAAGTCTTAAGGATATAGTGTTACCTATATCTGTGGTGTTGGAACAAATATTACGTTAGCTCCGACAACAGTCTAAGACCATAGTATTATGGTCTATAAAGTGCAGTTAGGGAGAACAACGACAAGGCGCCCATATATCCCAACCTCATAAGGGTAACCAGAATCCAGGCAACATCACAAACCCAAATATGTCTACTGCTGACCAAGTTTTTTTAGGGGGAAGTCCCCAACCCCCCCGAGAAAAAGAGAAAGAGAGAATAACAATGAAGAGGAAGAACATAGAGCTAGAAGAGTCAAGAAGCCCAAACCAAAAAAGAAGACCCATCGAGGCAATAGAGGAGGTGCGAAATTAAGAAAGGCTAAAGAAAGAAAAGAAAGACAAAAGACTACATCATGCCACAGTAGTACCAGCAAAGAACCGACTATCCCAAAGAATAAGGGAATATATAATCTCAGTTCCAAACCATTGTCAGAGGAAGAAGTATCAGTACTATCATATGGTCTTAATTTTGCTCCAGCAAAAGGAATGGACAAATTCCAAACATTTATAGGGATAAAGGAATTTGTAAGAAAGCTAACATTAAAGAGACATTTTTCAAGAACACCACTTGAAAGAAACATTATCCAGCAAAGGCAATCATCAGAGGATTACTACATACATATAGACCTCAAACCCAGATCAACTTACTATCTGGTAAGCAGCAAAGGCACAGCGATAGAAACCTTTGAGGCAAATGTATGCCGAGACATCAAAAACCTCAACTCAAGAAAGACAAAACAGATAAAACATAACCTAACAAGATCACAAATGGGAACTATAAGAAAACTCGAAAGAAATCACGAACTGATAATTAAGCCGGCAGACAAAGGCGGCGGAATTGTCGTAATGGATAAAGAAAGGTATGAGGATGAATGTAAGAGAATTCTAGATGATGAGAAGACTTATGAAAAACTCCGAAATAACCCTGTGGAAAGATACAAAACAGAATTGGAAGCTCTACTAACAGAAGCCAAAACACAGGGGATACTGAATGAAAAAGAATTTAACTACATCAAAGTATCACATCCGATCACTCCGGTCTTTTATCAATTACCCAAGATTCACAAGTCCCTAAAAAACCCGCCAGGAAGACCTATCATCTCGGGCATAGGGTCCCTGTCTAGCAACCTCTCGGAGTACGTTGATAGGAACCTACAAAAATATGTCACAAGGCTCCCATCGTACCTGAGGGATTCGACTCAAGTACTATCCACACTTGATAAGCTAGTATGGGATGAAAACTACATACTAGCAACATGCGACGTTACATCGCTCTACACGTGCATCCCACATGAGGCAGGCTTAGAAGCAGTGAATTCTTTTCTACTAAAAGATCCTGAAGTACTTGATGGACAACGTATCTTCATACTAGAAAGCATAAAATACATCCTGAGTCACAACTATTTTTATAACAACAACACATTCTTTAGACAAATTTGCGGAACAGCAATGGGGACCAGGTTCGCGCCTAGCTACGCTAATTTATATATGGGCCATTGGGAACAAATATTCTGGGACTCATGCCCAGCAGGCGCGGACCTGGTTCTATACTCAAGATATATAGACGATATTCTTATCGTCTGGAAGGGGTCAATCGAAGATCTAATATATACCATTGACGTGATGAATAAAAATCAGAGAAATCTCAAGTTCACGTTTGAATATAGTTATAACAAAATAAACTTCCTTGATCTTACAATAGAGGTGAAAAACGGCAAGATTGAAACATCTACTTATTTCAAAAAAGTAGATTGTAACAACTACATTCACAGTATGAGTTGCCACCACCCCACCTGGAAGGCTAACATTCCAAAAGGACAACTTCTAAGGGTAAGAAAAAACTGTTCCAATCACAGCAAATGGGTTGAACAAGCAGATATACTAAAAGGAAGATTCCTAGAAAGGGGGTACAAGGAGGAAAATCTGGTGGAAAAGATAGAGGAAGTTGGCAAAACCGACAGAAACAGTCTGCTGAAGTACAAGACAAAAACGACAATAGGAGAAGAAGACAGTAGCATAAATGTACCGATGATAACAGAATATAGTTCTAACAGACATATACTCGAAAGAATCATCAGGAAACACTGGGTCATCCTAAAAGAAGATGATGTGATCGGCGAAAAACTGACACCTCAACCGAGATTTATATATAGAAAAACCGATAACCTAAAAGGCATACTGGCCCCGACTGTCCTGAAGAACAGAAGAAAGGCTATCACAAACTACCAGGGAAAAGCAATCAAAGGCTTCTTCCCGTGCCCGAACTGCAAGGCCTGTAGGAGTGGAGTCAAAACGAACAAATTCTTTGGACATAACAAGAGGGATGAACACAAGATACAAGACCTCATCAGGTGTCAAGATAAGGGAGTCATCTACATAATATTCTGCCCATGCGGCCTACAATATGTAGGACAAACTTCAAGAACACTAAAAGACAGAATAAGGGAGCATATATTATGCATTGAAAAACTGGATAAAGACACGCCACTGTATAGACACTTCTCCATAACCCATAAAGGTAATATAAAAGACTTTAAATTCTTCGGGATACAAAAGATAGAGAAAAACTGGCGAGGAGGAAACTACGAGAAGAAACTGCTATTCAATGAATCCAAATGGATCTTTACATTGGATTGCCTTTTCCCCAAGGGACTAAATCACAAAGAGGATCTGTCACACTTGCTGTCTTTACGAAAAGACTAGACAGCAAATGCTACTCCTTATAGATGATGCATAAAATGAATTTACCATTAAATATCCTTATCAAGCAAAAGCATACCAATAAAAGCATGTGTTTTCACACTAGCTGGATTGCACGCTCTAGATTGATAGAACAGAAGACAGAATCCGCCATATTAGGTCCCCAGATATTCATCAATAGATTGAAGAAATTGAGAAATAGGAGTCCTTTCCTTCTCCATTCTTCTCTGAGGAAAATATATAACTAACTAAACTCCCTTCCTAAGCACCTAGAATACAAAATACAATATACACCGGAGAGGTTCTCTCCCTGAAGTACACCAGCAAAAACCATTCTCTCCTCCATGTACAAATAATTTAAATAAAGACGTCCAAATTACTGCAGACAAGCGACTTTAACTATCAACATTCATTTATGTCAACTCCAATAGGTTTAACAACCTCTTTAAACTAATGCGAGACCTGACCCCCACACGCTTCCTAAAAAGCCTCTTTATTATATGCAAAACCCAATCCTTATTTCATATACTCTTTTACATCCACGGAACAAATTCTAAGTAAACCCCGCATTTTCAACATGTGACTTATTCACACAAATTTCTATATTTGTGATATGTACATATATAACTTTTAGAGAATTTTTAGAGAATTTTCAGAGAACTTTTAACAACTCTAAATGCCCTTGAAGAGATTTTTTACATATTTTACGATTTTTTATGATATTTTACAGTTTCAAATCCCTAGGTATTTGTGAAATACGCACCGATCATAGCACATACAATAATCAGCATCTACACATATACGTTAAGGCTGTTTTGTATATATGCATTAAAGAATCAAACACTGGCTTATATAGACACAATTAGGACAACGATGGACCCCTAACCCATTATATAGTCATGCAGGCCATATAGAAAGATTCCAGACAAGACTAAGGTTCCAAATTAGATAAACATCCGGCAATAGTACAACCGGATAAGAATAAATACACACTTCCGGTAAAAGCGAAACCGGAATTAGCGAGAGCGAAACCGGAAGTAGCGAAACCGGATGTTAAGCTACAGATAAAGGAACCGGAAGGGATAGTAAGTTAAACACCCCGGAAGTGGGGATATCAAAAATAAGATACACCGCCTGATATACATTACATTAGTAAGATAAGAGATGCCCCCAAACAATAACACATACAATATAAATAATAAACACGTATGAAGTGAATCAAATACAGATATCTTTTAAAACATAAGAGACAACAAAAAAACACAAAAAAAAAAAAAAAAAGAAAAACTACATTTCCCATGTAACACTGGGCTAAACAGGAAAGGGCAGACCCCGACTTTTGGCACCAAAATAGAACCAATCACCTATGGTATTAGGGTATAAAGCTCCCAGAGACATACAGACCAGTATTGTCTTGAGAAAGGCCTAGGAGGGCCGAAACGCGTCGACATACTGGTGAGCAAATTTCTGATTTTATTATACCACATCTAGACGTTATTACACTATTGCACTTTATTTCACCCACAGATTAGGAGGACGACTTTGGACCTACCCGTCACATTATTGTACTTTTTTTTTTTTTTTCTTCTGCATTTTTATATTCTACATTTTTTATATATTTTTTATATTCTATTGGAGTTTATTTTGGAAGTTAATCATCTAGGATTTCTTTGAACGCACTTACCCACCATATTTTTTGAACACTTTGATATTTATTTGTGGATTAATTTTTTACAATTTTTGTGGAACACTTTTGCAATTTTTGTGGAACACTGTGATTTTCCAAAGAGACATTTTTTAAGAAACTATTTGAGAGACATAAATTTCTTCATTTTTTCAACAAATTTTATTTCCATTTTTACACAATTGGATTTCTCCTACACTTTTATTTATATTGTATTTCTATCACTTATACTTTTATACTGCATCTGTATTGTTGACATCTGTATTATTGACATTGTACTACGCCAGTTTTGGCCATTTACATCACATCTGCTGTTTGTAAATATCTGTGCTTAAACTGCACTTTATAGACCATAATACTATGGTCTTAGACTGTTGTCGGAGCTAACGTAATATTTGTTCCAACACCACAGATATAGGTAACACTATATCCTTAAGACTTATATCTCATGGATCCATAGAGATTTTAGGAAGAATTTTAGAAGCTTTTTAATTTGTATGTATTATATTGTATTTTCATTGTATATTAACTGTAATAAATACATTCCATTTTTAACATATCCATACCTCACAGTCCTTTTAAGCTTCCCAGCGCTCACTATATCACACAATTAAAACCTTTGATGCAAAAAAGGACAGCCAAGGGGTTAATGAGACTATTGAAATCCTGGTGATCCATCAAACTGATGTTAGACACTGCTGTATAAAGTTTTCTAATAAATACAGGGCAACACCCCCACCCCTCCTATGTATACAACTAATATGCACATTAAATCTGTATATTTGCACGTGTAGTAAGCATTTGCAGCACATGAGTACTGATCATTACACATACGTCCACACATACATATTTATCTGTCTGGGTATCCATCACATATTCATCCTCAGCAGTCCACAAGTCTATGCTCAGATCTGGACTAACCCATTTCACCAAAAAGGGGGACGCCTATTACAGTTTATTAAGTCTATAATATTATTTGCTTCAGAGTTATAAGTAACGTGCGCTTGCCACATAATTGATCGTATTCTCATCAGCTGTTGTAAGGAGTTTGGGCCTCTAGCAAATGCGCAGTGAGCGCCACAAACCTCCACCAGCTGATTATACGTCACCGGAAGTGACGTAGTATACAAATTCCTATGGTAGACGGTTTATTTTAAGACACAGGCACACAATGCTAACTAAGCACAATGCCTGGAATCCAATAACAGTCCCATCTAATTAAAGCTATAAGATGTTCCTTTTGTATCATATATAAATGTGTATGCTATGCCTAGTTGTTCATGTTTTGTGTGTCTGCATAGAAGTGAATGTTATGTAGTGTGCATATGCTGTGTATGTGGTGTGTGTATGTTTGAATCTATGTGTATGTGTTGTGTGTTTGAATGTGTTGTGTGTCTGCATGTATGTCTATGTGGTGTGTGTATGTTGTGTGACTGCATGTATGTCTATGTTGTGTGTGTATGTTGTGTGTCTACATGTATGTCTATGTTGTGTGTGTATATGTTGTGTGTGCATGTTGTGTGTGTATGTTGTGTGTCTGCATGTATGTCTATGTGGTGTGTGTATGTTCTGTGTCTGTATGTATGTCTATGTGGTGTGTCTGCATGTATGTCTATGTGGTGTGTGTATGTTGTGTGTCTGCATGTATGTGTATGTGGTGTGTGTATGTTGTGTGTCTGTATATATGTCTACGTGGTGTGTGTATGTTGTGTGTCTGTATGTATGTCTATGTGGTGTGTGTATGTTGTGTGTCTGTATGTATGTCTATGTGGTGTGTGTATGTTGTGTTTCTGCATGTATGTCTATGTGGTGTGTGTATATGTTGTGTGTGTATGTTATGTGTGTGTATGTTGTGTGTCTGCATGTATGTCTATGTGGTGTGTGTATGGTGTGTGTCTGTATGTATGTCTATGTGGTGTATGTGGTGTGTGTATGTTGTGTGT
This sequence comes from Bombina bombina, assembly GCF_027579735.1. Classification (NCBI taxonomy): domain Eukaryota; kingdom Metazoa; phylum Chordata; class Amphibia; order Anura; family Bombinatoridae; genus Bombina; species Bombina bombina. The sequence continues at coordinate 457,656,240 of NC_069505.1, read as the reverse complement.
CTGCATGTGGTGTGTGTATGTTGTGTGTCTGCATGTATGTCTATGTGGTGTGTGTATGTTGTGTGTCTGTATGTATGTCTATGTGGTGTGTGTATGTTGTGTGTCTGTATGTATGTCTATGTGGTGTGTGTATGTTGTGTGTCTGCATGTATGTCTATGTGGTGTGTGTATGTTGTGTGTCTGTATGTATGTCTATGTGGTGTGTGTCTGCATGTATGTCTATGTGGTGTGTCTGCATGTATGTCTATGTGGTGTGTTTATGCATGTTTATTTGATTGCTTCTCATTGTGTGTGTGTATACTCTGTGTTGCATTGTATTTGAGACTGCATACATGTACCGTGGTAAAGTTGGTTTGATGTTCGATATTTGACAGATTTTCAAACATTAAATGCTCAATAGCACCTCAACGATAACAGCTAGAAACCTTGTGTTAGTCTAGTTTTGAAAGAAAAAATGTGTACAACACTGCACAGGTCTTGTTTTCCTGGCTCCCACAAAAAATAAACAATGGCACCATATGTGTATACGCTGTGGGTGTGCTTGTTTATTTGTATTCTCTGCAGTGTGTCAGGATTTGGGGACAGACGTCACATAAGGCTTCCACTTTGTTTTATATGTAGATTTTTTTATTTAATTTATATTACATAATTTTTGTGATCTTTTTTTAAAAGCCATTTCCTTACTTTTGTGTTGGGGGGGTGCGGACGTCTGTGATGTTGGGGGGTGTCCTTCTTTCCAATTTGGAAATTTTGGGAGGTATTCATTATATACAGATATATAATACTATATAAAGGTTTCCTCAGTAGTACATTCTGTATATTCTCCAGTTCACACGAAATCTCTGTACGGTATAGAGATACATAACACAATACTAAGGTGTCTCTGCTAATATAGATCCCTTCCTGAACGGTAGCGGCTAGATTCTATCCCTCTAAAGGACACTCTGACATCACAGCAGTCACGTGACTGCAGTGATCACATGGTACAGAGAGCTGATTGAGGAAGCAGAAGTACCGGGAGACTCAAATCGATAGGACATTTTTTGCTTTCCTTCTGCTGTCAAGAACTGGTTGTGGGAAAATATTACACATGGGGCCCAACATTTTCTTTTATTCTTTATTTTCTAGGAGAGAAGCTGTTATCTGGGACTGCAGATGAGCAATGGGAAACCACTAAGATAAGTAAACCTGCACTTGTTGTCTGGTTTATGTTTGTGGGGGTATCAGTCATTACATAATTAGTGAAATTCAGCTACAATTGTTAAGCTGTATATTTGAAGCTTGCATTTAAAATGGACATTAATTAATAAGAACAGGAGTTGTTACGGTTACCCTTAGTCTCGCTGAGAGATGGACCGCTTAGTAGCCTGGATCCCTATTGCTAAAGAGGGGAGAAGCTGCTTTCCATAGTATTCTATATGAGTCTCGCAAATATAGAATAATCTCCCTTAGCTGCAGTACCGCTAGGATACCCTTCTGCCCACAAAAACGAGTCAACGCTGCGATTGAGGGTCAAACAAGAACTCAGGACTGGGATGCCCAGCCTGCTTTTTATTAAGGTTACATGCACACAGGGCACTCCCAGGGGGAGAGGGGGGGAAGCACAAAATCCCCCATCACACATTTAGATAGAGAGCACTGTCCTTTGACAGGCCACAATAGGATTACAGTACTTAAGATAACAAGTTTACAAGTTCATCTTATCAATTAGCAGTCTGGCTCCAGAGGTGATTAGACAATAGTTTCTAAAAGCTGAAAAAAAAGAGTTAACTCTTTATGAAATGATACTTGTTACGGTTTTCTTGGAGCCCTTCTTAGGCGCTGGCTTGCTGGTTCAGGCATTGCTGCTGGGAAATAAGCTCTTCACAACAAAATAACTAATGCTTCTGTAACAGTGCTCCCTTTCTGTGGAACACTCTGGCAGACACGGTCTGACCCCTTTTCGGGGCAGACTAAGGCTGTCCAGACCGCTGATTATGCGGGGCTGAGGTCGGTTTGTCTGGACAACCCGTCGGCGTTGCCATTCTGTTTCCCAGGTCTGTAAGTAATGGTGAAATTGAAGGGTTGCAACGATAAGCTCCAACGTAATAGCCTGCCGTTATCTCCAGAGACCCGGTTCAGCCACACCAACGGGTTATGGTCGGTGACCAGAGTGAACTCCTGACCATATAAATAGGGAGTCAATTTCTTTAATGCCCACACCAAAGCCAAACACTCCTTTTCGACCGCTGCATAGCTGACTTCGCGGGGCAGGAGCTTCCGGCTGATGTAGGCAACTGGATGCTCCCCTCCATCTTTGCCTACTTGGCTGAGGACGGCTCCCAGCCCGAACATGGAAGCATCTGTATGGACGATAAAACGTTTGTTAAGGGCTGGGGCCGCCAAGACAGGAGCGTTAATTAGAGCATTTTTGAGAGCCTGGAAAGCCGTTTCACAGTGGGGAGACCACAGGACCTGTCGAGGTAAGTTCTTCTTGGTCAAGTCAGTCAGGGGTTTGGCAAGTGTGCTGTAGTCTGGTACGAACCGTCTATAGTACCCTGCCGTGCCCAGGAAGGCTAGGACCTGAGTCTTAGTGATGGGGGTGGGCCAATTGGCGACAGCTTCTATTTTGGCCGGCTCTGGTCGCTGCTTTCCACACCCCACCCGGTGACCCAGGTACTGTACCTCGGCCATCCCAAAGTGGCATTTTTCTGGCTTCAGAGTCAGGCCAGCAGCCCGGATCTGATCCAGAACCATTCCCACATGAGCTAAGTGGTCCTCCCAGGACTCACTGTGGATCGCTATGTCGTCCAGGTAGGCGCAAGCAAAACTCTGGAAGCCATCCAGGAGCCTATCCACCAAGCGCTGGAATGTAGCTGGGGCATTCTTCATCCCAAACGGCATTACCCTAAACTGATATAAGCCGAATGGGGTGACGAATGCCGACTTGGGGATAGCCTCCGGGGCCAGGGGAATCTGCCAGTAACCTTTGCAGAGGTCAATAGTGGTCAGGTAATTTCCCCTGGCTATACGATCGAGTAGCTCGTCTACCCTGGGCATAGGGTAAGCGTCTGTCACGGTATTTTCATTGAGCCTCCGATAGTCTACGCAGAACCGGGTGGTCCCATCTTTCTTGGGCACCAAGACAACTGGGGAGGCCCAGGGACTATCGGAGGGCTCAATTACCCTGAGCTGGAGCATCTCATCGATCTCCTTCTTCATTCCTGTCCTAACTGCTTCGGGGATTCGGTACGGAGCCTGGCGCAAGGGAGCTTGTCCCGGAGTATCTACCTGGTGGGTGGTTAAAGTAGTGTACCCTGGCTTCGGGGAGAAGGTGAGGTGTTTAGACTGGAGGAGTTGGTTGAGCTGCTCCCTTTCAGTGGGGCTAAGTCGGTCCCCTATCTGAACCTGCGCCACTATACCTGTGGGGAGGCTCTTTTCTAATAGGTCTGGAATGGGTAAACTGTCGGGGTCTTCCTGAGGGGAACAACATACGGCCGTCACGTTCTCTGGCCGCTCAAAATATTCCTTGAGCATGTTTACATGGAATGTCTTTCTAAGATTGTTGTCGTGGCAGCTAGCTATCACATAAGTGGTGTCTCCCCTTTTCTCTACGATCTGGTAGGGACCCTGCCAGGACGCCTGCAATTTGTCTGTCTTCACCGGCTTAAGTACTAACACCTTTTGTCCTATGGTGAAGATTCTCTTTCGGGCCCCCCGATCGTACCATACTTTCTGTCTTCTCTGGGCCAACTGGAGATTAGCCCGCACGGATTTGGCTAATTGCTCCATTCGGTCCCTGAGTTCCAGCACGTATGGCACAATGGGGACACTGTCAGCCTCCATCTCTCCCTCCCAGTGCTCCCGGATCAGGTTTAGGGGTCCCCGTACCTTTCTTCCGTAGAGCAACTCGAAGGGAGAGAACCCTGTCGTTTCCTGGGGCACCTCCCGATAAGCAAATAGGAGGTGCGGCAGGAAGCGTTCCCAGTCTCGGTATTCCTGAGTGAACGTCTTGAGCATTTGCTTGAGGGTCCCATTGAACCTCTCACACAGCCCGTTCGTCTGGGGGTGGTATGGGGAGCTCAGGAGGGACTTAATTTTGCAAACCTGCCAGAGTTGTTGGGTCAATTCAGCCGTAAATTGGGTGCCTCGGTCGGATAGGATTTCTTTTGGAAATCCTACCCGGGAGAACACCTGTACTAGTGCATTCGCTACCGTATCCGCTTGTATGTTGGATAGGGCGACAGCCTCTGGGTACCTGGTAGCGTAGTCCACTACGGTAAGAATGTATCGCTTACCGGAGGGACTAGGGGTAGCCAGTGGTCCCACTAGGTCAATAGCAACCCGGCTGAAGGGTTCCTCTACAATGGGCATATTTACTAGCTGGGCTTTAGGGTGATCGCCTCGCCTTCCTACTCGTTGACACACATCGCAGGTGTTACAGTAAGTTCTAACGTCAGCGTGCACCCCTGGCCAAAAGAACGTGTGAGTAATGCGGTGTAGGGTACGGGTAACGGCTAGGTGGCCTGCTAAGGGGATGTCGTGGCCTATTTTGAGGATTTCTTGACGGTATTTGTGGGGCACTACCAGCTGTCGCCTACGCTGTCCCCTTTTCTCTGTCCAGCGGTATAGTTTCCCTTTTTCCCATAAGAATGTTTCGTTATCTGCCCCGCCCCCTCCGGTCTCTGCTCGTTCCCGGTACTTTTGTAAGGTCGGGTCAGTCTTAGACTCTGCCTCGAAAGCATCTGGGGTGTCCCAGGGTATGGGGCCTAACCTGTCAGGCAAGGTCGGGGTAGGTCTTACCTGTGTCTCCCGCACTGGTGAGAGCTCTCGCTCCGTCCGGGCTTGGGCCCGTGTAGTCACTGGGTCCGCCTCGTTGTTGCATACTGGAGCATAGGCAGAAGTCATGGGGCCCAAATCGTTGCCCAGTAGTACTTCGGCAGGTAAATTATCCATTAGGCCCACGTTCACAGCCCCCTTTCCCGCTCCCCAATCAAGATGCACTTTAGCTGTTGGAATTTTGTACACATCCCCCCCCGCCACTCTAACGGCCACAGTCTGTCCGGATCGCTTGTGCTCTGGCACCAAATGACTCTGTACCAGCGTGATAGTAGCCCCTGTGTCTCGCAATCCCTCGGTAGATCGCCCCTCGAGCCATACCCTCTGCCGATGGTGCTGGCGGTTATCTGAGGCAGCATATACAGGGTCTGCCACGTGAAGCGGCCCCACATATCCCTCCATAGGGGCCTCTTGGTTAACACAGAGGGCCCGGGCCGGACGATAGGACCCAGAGGGGTAATTGTAATTCCTGGGTGTCTGGTGCGTATTAAGGGGGCAGCTAGCCATGAAATGCCCTGGTTGCTTGCATCGGTGGCAAGTCGGTCTGGGACGCTCAGAGCTGTTATTGGGTGGTCCTGAGTGTCGGACGGGCCTTGTGGGCACCGGGGCTCGGAATTCAGTACGAGGGGGTGCACGGTAAACCTCTCTGGGTTCGACCCGTGCTGGAGCTCGGTAGTTCATGGGTTCGTGAAGACGGGAGTCATAATGTTCATCGGCCAATTTGGCTGCTTCTTCTAAGGTAGAAGGCCGCCTGTCTCGCAGCCATTCCTTCCCTTGCTGTTCCATGCCATTATAAAAATGTTCTAAGAGAAACAATTGTAAAATTTCCTCCCCAGTCACCGCTTTACTTCCGCTCAGCCAGTGATTTGCCGCTCTCCGCATTCGGTGCGCCCATTCCATATGGGTATCGTTAGGCTTCTTTTCCGTGCCCCGAAACTGTCGGCGATACGTGTCCGGAGTTACAGCGTACCGTCGCAACAGTGTCTCCTTAACTAGCTCATACTGTGTCACTTCCTCAGCACCCAGAGTACGAAAGGCTTCCAGGGCTCGCCCGGATAGTTTCCCAGACAATATCGTGGGCCACTCTCTGTTGGGAATCTGGTGCAGGGCACATTGCCTTTCGAAGTCCGCCAAATATTCATCAATCCCTGTCTCGCTCTCTAGGAAGGGTCGAAATGCCGCATAGGGTATCTTGGGCCTCCCAGCATTTTCGACAGGGATGATTACCTGCGGGGCTTCAGCATTGCAGTGTGCATTCGCTAGGTTGAGTTCGTGGGCTCGAGTCTCTCGTATATCCTCATCCGCCTCTGCCATCAACTGCTGTACCAATTCCATGGAGGGGTTCGGCCCGTATAATGAGAGCCTTTCCCGAACAATCCTGGTTTTTTCGTCACTAATCGTGGTCGGTGTTTCCGCCATTGTGAAGCTCTGATCCAGTTCGGTCAATTCTGCGATCAGCTCTCTCCTCGGCCGGTTGCTGGCGTACCCCCCTCTGCTTTCAAGTAAATCCTTTTGGGTTGTACGCTTCAATTTTTCGTAAGCGCTCTCCATCCGTTCTGTACCTCTCCTAGGAAATCCAGGAAAATCCCGCCGCTGCCGCCAAATGTTACGGTTACCCTTAGTCTCGCTGAGAGATGGACCGCTTAGTAGCCTGGATCCCTATTGCTAAAGAGGGGAGAAGCTGCTTTCCATAGTATTCTATATGAGTCTCGCAAATATAGAATAATCTCCCTTAGCTGCAGTACCGCTAGGATACCCTTCTGCCCACAAAAACGAGTCAACGCTGCGATTGAGGGTCAAACAAGAACTCAGGACTGGGATGCCCAGCCTGCTTTTTATTAAGGTTACATGCACACAGGGCACTCCCAGGGGGAGAGGGGGGGAAGCACAAAATCCCCCATCACACATTTAGATAGAGAGCACTGTCCTTTGACAGGCCACAATAGGATTACAGTACTTAAGATAACAAGTTTACAAGTTCATCTTATCAATTAGCAGTCTGGCTCCAGAGGTGATTAGACAATAGTTTCTAAAAGCTGAAAAAAAAGAGTTAACTCTTTATGAAATGATACTTGTTACGGTTTTCTTGGAGCCCTTCTTAGGCGCTGGCTTGCTGGTTCAGGCATTGCTGCTGGGAAATAAGCTCTTCACAACAAAATAACTAATGCTTCTGTAACAGGAGTTAATTCGCTTATATTGTCAATATATATCTTAACTACCTTCTTTATGTGCAGGTGTTACTACTACACTATGACACCAAGGGGATTATGGAAAGGAAGGGGTTAATGACTGTTCTGTGTATGACTGATGTGGAATAGTTATAGTATTCTGTGTCACTGGTATGAATGGGCATTATTCTCTATTTCCCTGTGTGTAAATGTCTGTGTGTCTGTCTCCTTATGTATGTGACTGTCTCTGTCTCCTTATGTATGTGACTGTCTGTGTCTCTGTCTCCTTATGTATGTGACTGTCTGTGTCTCTGTCTCCTTATGTATGTGACTGTCTGTGTGTCTTTCTCCTTATGTATGTGACTGTCTGTGTCTCTGTCTCCTTATGTATGTGACTGTCTGTGTGTCTGTCTCCTTATGTATGTGACTGTCTGTGTCTCTGTCTCCTTATGTATGTGACTGTCTGTGTGTCTGTCTCCTTATGTATGTGACTGTCTGTGTGTCTGTCTCCTTATGTATGTGACTGTCTGTGTGTCTGTCTCCTTATGTATGTGACTGTCTGTGTCTCTGTCTCCTTATGTATGTGACTGTCTGTGTGTCTGTCTCCTTATGTATGTGACTGTCTGTGTGTCTGTCTCCTTATGTATGTGACTGTCTGTGTGTCTGTCTCCTTATGTATGTGACTGTCTGTGTCTCTGTCTCCTTATGTATGTGACTGTCTGTGTGTCTGTCTCCTTATGTATGTGACTGTCTGTGTGTCTGTCTCCTTATGTATGTGACTGTCTGTGTCTCTGTCTCCTTATGTATGTGACTGTCTGTGTCTCTGTCTCCTTATGTATGTGATTTTCTCTGAGTCCGAGACACAGAATGACAGACACACAGTGTACTTTTCTGTGTCCCTGTTTGTGTGTCTGTCTCTCCCTCTTTGTCACTTTTCTCGTCACTCTTTTCATACATTCACATTCTCTCTGTCACTTTTTTTTCTGTCTCTCATTTTCTCTTGTCCCTCTTTCTGTTTCACTCTTTCTCTGTCATTTTCTGTCTGTCACCCACGCTGCCTCTCTCCCTATCACTCTCTCTCACTTGATGTCACTCTTTATGTCGCTCTTGTTGTCCATCTCTTGCTGTCACTCTCTCTCCCCCTTGCTGTCTCTCACTCTCTCTCTCTCCCCCTTGCTGTCTCTCACTCTCTCTCTCCCCCTTGCTGTCTCTCACTCTCTCTCTCCCCCTTGCTGTCTCTCTCTCTCTCTCTCTCTCTGTTCCTTGCTGTCTATCTCGCTGTCTCTTGCTGTCTCTCTCTCTCTCCCTTGCGGTCTCTCTCTCCCTTGCTGTCACACTGTTTCTTTCTACCTTGCTGTCTCTCTCCCTGTCACTTGCTGTCACTGTTCCTCTCTGACTATTCTATTTTACTCTCTCGCTGTCACACTCTGTCACTAGCTTTCTCTCTCTTGCTGTCACATTCTTTCTGTCTCTCTCTCTTGCGTATAACACTTGCTGTCACTCTGTTTTTTTCTTCTCTTTTTCTGTCTCTCTCAGCCGTCTCTCTCTCTCAGCTCGCTCTCTCTCTCTCTCTCCTGCCTCTCTCTCTCTCTCTCTCTCTCTCTCTCTCCTGCCTCTCTCTCTCTCTCTCTCTCTCTCTCTCCTGCCTCTTTCTCTCTCTCCTGCCTCTCTCTCTCTCTCTCTCCTGCCTCTCTCTCTCTCTCTCTCCTGCCTCTCTCTCTCCTGCCTCTCTCTCTCTCTCTCTCTCTCTCTCTCTCTCTCTCTGTCTCTCTCTCTCGTCTCTCTCTCTCTCTCTCTCTCTCTCTCTCGTCTCTCTCTCGTCTCTCTCTCGTCTCTCTCTCTCTCTCTCTCGTCTCTCTCTCTCTCTCTCGTCTCTCTCTCTCTCTCTCTCTCTCTCTCGTCTCTCTCTCTCTCTCTCTCTCTCGTCTCTCTCTCTCTCTCGTCTCTCTCGTCTCTCTCTCTCTCTCTCTCTCC